>NC_063045.1:40443281-40701671 GCF_018812025.1 Megalobrama amblycephala | reverse complement strand
TATCCATTCTAGTGGTAGGCTTTGGGAATGCTGATGTCTGTGACCATGCATTCGTTGAGCCAACTGTGAACTACGTAGGGTGACACTTCAGTTAGGTGTGGCTTTTAGAGTGAGTCCAAGTTCCACGCCTTCAGGTGAAAGTGTGAAGGAGCCCAGCATGTGGCTTAGGGTTTGACCACATTGCCTGTTGAGCCAAACAGCACCCCCTTTGGTGTAAGGTGGTACTACAGTTTCCTGTGTGTGGAGCCAAACAGCACCCCCTTTGGTGTAAGGTGGTACTACAGTTTCCTGTGTGAGCCAAACAGCACCCCCTTTGGTGTAAGGTGGTACTACAGTTTCCTGTATGTGGATCAGGAGCAGACCTCTTGGGTGGTCTGGCCTGACAGGAAGTTGGCAGTGTTGACAGGAACAACAGGAAGCTGTACAGTCATTGGGGCCCACAACAACTCATTTGCACTGTCCGTATGAGCATTAGAGTGCATCAGGAGGTCTGGAAGGACCAGGAAGTGATGGGTTAAATGCCGGTTGTTCCATTTGAAGTTCACAACGCAGATGTCCTTGACGGTCATCATGGTTGACAGACGAAAGTCCAATGGGAAGCGTGTTTGCATGTTGACAAATGGGAGGTCCGGTGTCCCTTCACTGAGAGCACTTAACAGCGTGTGGCTGAAGGCTGAGTTGTCTGCCCACAGTGTGAGAATAATGTCTGTTGTAATTACATCATTCAGCTGTGAGTCTGTCGTGACCTTGGAGCAGAGGGAGTTACAGTCTATGGTGAGTTGAAGTGCGCCGGGTAGCGAACTTGAACTGTGCTCTGAGACGGGGTTCCCGCGGTTAGCTGGGAGATTTCCCGCGACCTCTGTGACCTGACCGTCTGGCTCAGGTGGCCTGGGTGACTGGGAAGGCAGAAGTTCACACACTTGAGCCCAGATTTTCAGCGGTCTGGCGTTCAATAAGGGCTCAAAACAGTCTAGCGGGTCTTTGTGGGTGAAACAGAGAAACGTGTCCATTTGCGCTACGCACACAGGAGGTACCAGGCTCACTCGACCAATGATGTGGTGCGTGGGAGCTGTGTGTTCAAGGTGGACCTCATTTGGACTGTGCGACTGCACATTCAGCTCACATCTTTGTGACTTGAGAGTCTGATTTTGGCTTTCACTTCATTTCTCAGTCTTTCAACAAGGTAAAGACAGGTTTCTGGGCAGTGATCAGAGACTGTGTAACTGGTTTGATTTTCTACAGTCTTTTCAGGAGCAGTGTTCTGCTTGGAGTGAGCTTCATCGACCAGTTTTGCAGCTGCTGAGTAGACATGCTGCGTGAGCAGGCCAAGGCTGCCAGATGATCACTCACCGCAGGGTGCAGTTCTCGGAGAAACAGGGTGTTGAAGATGAAATCTTCCTCCATTGCTGGCTGACCACGTGCTCTGAAGTAGGCCATTTGCAGTCGGCCGTAGCAAGTGTATGGGTTTTTCAGTCTGCCCCGTTTTAGGTCCATGGCAGCAGGGAGCCCTTGATCTGATGCAGGGTCAGAAAGCTTTGGATCAGAGCCTGTTGCAGGTGCTGGCGGTTGGGTGTGACAGCTGCTGGCAAAGTTTCCTGGCCGCTGGACGTTTTGGGCAGTGGACTTTTAACCCCATTTGGAATTAGGGCTTCTTGACTGGTTAGGGGAAACTCTGTGATGTGTGTTTCCCCTCCCATGCCACTTTTCAGCTCTCTGTAACCATTGTCAAGTTCATTCACATAGTTTCTTTGTTGTTTCAGAGCCATAACTCCTTTCTGGGCCTGTTTAAGATGATTTTCACAGGTCAGGGCTTTAGTGTGTCTGTCTTTCGGCTTAGTCTCTGCTTTGGCTAGGGGAGCTTCGCGGTGTTGGAGGTTTTCAGTCAGTTCTCTACGCTCCACCTCCAGGTGGAGTTCTGCAAGGGCTTTCTGAAGTCTTTGCAGCTCCTCCTGTAGCTCAGGTTTGGATTCATCCGCTGTCCAACGCTGGTCCTGGGTCTCGACGAGTCGCTGATCGTGGTGACGATGAATCTGGGCCTGATTCCTCCGGGCATCCTCCGCCTGGAGCTTGAGGTTGTGGGCGATGGCTCGGATGACTTTCGCCCATTCTTTGTAGCTCGGCGTTGGATCGCGGGCTGTCAGTCGTTTCAGGTTGTCGTCCAGCTGCTCGTTGCTTGGGTGCTGGGGATCCACAGCAGCGTTGGGCAGGAACATGCTGGTCGGGGAGCCCAACCAGGTCTTGAGTCGGTCCCCGTGGGTGCTGGGGCTGGCTGCTCTGAACACGTTAGCTTGCTGTTGGCGAGGGAAAGACAGCACAAACAGAACCAATGCAAGCACGCGCAGAACTAACGACTTATAATAATGCATGATTATATAATTCTTTGGTTTGGTTCCAGTTAACTGGTGCAGACAGTTAGTGGAATGTAGGCTAGACACTTAATTGTCAATAGCCAAAAGGACCACGCGGGTCAATTTGTGTGGGTGAGTGCCGGATTTAAACAAAGAATTTGACAGGCGGTAGACCTAAGAGTCCTTTGATGACTCTCGCTGCTCGGTCGTCTATCTATTACTCAGTTTTCCGTGATGGCTCTCACAGGCTCTGCTTTTACATGAACTGAAAGAAACAAACACAGTAGAAAAGCAAAACAGAACAGAACAGAACAGGATGGATGCAGTTAAATGAAATAGACCGGTAAACAAATAGAGAGGATAAACAATAAAATAAAACAGAAGGGCTAGAGGGGAGAAGTGAACTTAAACTTCCTGTCACAGCTGGGTTTATGACGGGGCCAGGCGAGTGCACTGTTGCGTCATAAAACCTAGAGGGATGGTATGGCTCAAGTGTATGAGGGTTGGCCCGCACCTGAATAATCAAAGAATATGTAATATTCTGTGGCTTTCAATTAGGTGAAGTGACTGTATGTCACTAATTTAGGCCTGGGTGAATTGTGGGTGCTCAGACAAGAACTCAATGGCAGGCAACCTTTCCTCGACGTTCAAACACTCCACTGCGGTGTCCGTGGTCACCTGTCCCTTTTGTAACACGGTGCAACCTCTCAAACAGGGAACGTCGGCACAATTGCGCACTTCGGTAAGGTATTTGCGCCAACGGCCCGAGTGACCAGTCAAAATTGAGTTTTCCCTGAACTCAGAGTCTGTCCCCTTTACGGGCAGTTACTCCAAACGGGCGGTTCTGTCGTGCAGAAGCCTGAGCAGGGAAATTAAACAAAATTGCCGTTTGTTGTCACCCCGGGTCTCGTTGCCTCCCTGTACCTGATACACAACTCGCCGATGTCCTTGCGTGTTGCCCGTGATACGAGGTCAGAATGTCCACGATTCACACACGGTTAGTGTAAGACACGCTAGGCTAGGCAGTTCCACTCACTGGAACTCACTGGAGCAACCGTCAGCTCACCACAGGGCGCTAAAGGGCCTTATCTGCAAATACACAAGTGGTCACACAAGCACAGCTTAATTGTAAATTTAAATCTCAGTTTAACTCTTGTTTAAACCAAATTTAAATAATTAAGTGTGTATGACAAAAGAAAATGAGCCTACAATGACAGTCAGAATGAACTAGTTAAACTAGAACTGAAATGAGCAGAGGGGGTAAACAAAAACAAAATAGTTCAGATGCACTTGATTCAAATTTGCATTAAACGAGTGCGCCGAATAGCAGAATGGGAAAAGAGAAAGCAACGAGGATAATTCAGATGCATTTGATTCAAATTTGAATGAAATCTTTTTCAGTCAAATTTAAATGAGTGCATAGAATAACAGAACGGGAAAAAGAAAGGAGAAAGCCTTCCCTATTTGTAAGTTTCCTTGAAGAGAATTGCTTCTTTTATGAGCAAAATGCCAACTGATTGACACTACTTAATTTTAAAATTCAATTAAATGTTATTTAATTAAATTTAAAATAAGTGTATGAAATAAGGGAGGCTTGGGTGTGCGTGAATGTTATTACTTAGGCAATAACAAACAGAATAAAATAAAACATTAAGTAATAAAAGGGAATGAATTTCCAAAGTAAAAATAAAGAAATAACTTGAGAGGAAGAGAGAGAACAGACAAAAAGGGAATAGATGAAATAAAACACAGTAGAATAAAAATAAAATACATAAACTAAAATAAACTAAAATAGAATAAAATAGAGTAGATCTGTGAAAACAGGACAAGAATGCGAGGAAAAGAGAATTGACTTATCTGGCAGTGTCCCCCAGGGGGCGCACTCTCAGAAAGTGAATTCCCTTGTTGGAAAGAAAATTAATTAATTTAAATTAAAAATTTAAACGTGTTTAAATTAAATTTAAATCAGTAAACCACATTCCAACAATGATTGGAAAGCATAACCACCAAAAGCAAATTACTTTTACAACTCCCCGCAGTATAGAGAAGCAAAAGATAATTTGGAGATAATTTCAGTTCAAAGTAGGGAGCGGCTTTAACTCAGAACGTCCACGCGGTGGCGTCAATGAGTCCACACAACCAATAAGTAGGGAGGGGTGCCACACCTGAGCAGACTGCCCTCTGGCGTCGGGTCAGAGTTACTGCATCCCCTTTCTTTAATTCGTGATATAAAAACCAACGCGCTCGTGGGGTTCTGACCCTTACGCTGTTTTAACTGCACAATCACGATTACACTATACTTTCATAAATATATGTGTACCGTTTTACTCACAGGTACACAACTCTGGGAATCAGTCCCTTTGGTGCAAACTTTAGTGCACGCGAATATGTAACTTTTGCGGGATTCCTTCGCCGCGGGTTACAAATCAACATTGGATCAGGATGCTGATATAGCTCCAAACTCTCACACATCAATCGTTAAAGCAGATGACTGCTCTCCGATTAGATTTGTAAGGGGGATCACGTGGTTTGGTTAGCTAGGCCGAACGACGTAACCCAGGAGCGCCAACTATTGTGAATTATTTGGACGACACAATTAATTCAGATTTAATAGTGGCAGATAATAATAAGGCCTTTTTAGAGATAGGTGGGAGAAACTCGTCCCACAAATCTTTCAAAGCGCTGAATACGACTCAATTCGTTTATTCAAGCGGAAATTAATATTCAAAACTGTAACTTACTGCAAAGATTGTCGTCCTTCACAGATACGAGCTTGAAATATTAATGGACTGCAGTGTATTTCACGGTCAACCAAGGCTAGGCCTGCAGTGTTTTTAGACACAAACAGCAGCTTGTTAACGGTGCGTAGTGAGGACCCGTGCGTCTTCTCACTGAAGCGCGCATGTACATTAAGTCATACAAAACTATTCTACATTGCTCTTTTACCGAAAACCAAGTTTAAAACGTTGCCCGCATTCTCCACCAAATAAATATGTAACGAATGTAGCGGTTCGTACAGTTATTAATCAATTTATGGATGAAATATGAATATAATAATTCATAAGGTTATGAATAAATTATGATTCATATATCGACCCAACGGGGAATTAAACATATACTGTGAATCAATTACAACGAATTATAATCAATTACATATATGATTAGTTCTGGTTTAATAATTATTTAGAGAAACTGTTTGTTTGTCCAGCAAACTAAGTCACTCACAGAATATTATAAACAGAGTTATTCTCTGGCCATGAAAATAACTAAAGCATAAAGCGATCGAAAAACGTTAAAGTGACTTGGTCTTCAGTTGAAAGAACAACAGAACAATCGAGCATGAATTAAGTGTTTAATATATGCAGCTACGGCTACCGAGATTATACGTCTAAAATATATACAGAAGTATACACATATATATACACAAGAGTGAGAATGAAGAAAAGACATGGAAAGAAAGATGATCAAAGGATGGCAAATTCTTTGTTAAACCTTTTTGAGAGAGAGAGCCAGCAAAGAAATCAGTTTAGACAAATTCAGATAAATGATAATACTTGCTTATTGGTTCAAGTCCGTGTGTAGCAGTTTCAATGCGCCTGGCTGGGTTGGTCCTTTCAGAGAGGGTTTCTCCGGCGGGGTTTTCAAAAGAGGTTTAAGCTTAAGTAACTTAGCCGAAGAGAGAGAGAGTCTAAAGAAGTGGTCCTCCCGAGCTGCGCGCGTGGTTGGGAAGCGCGGTCACCTGAGGCGTCCGTGCACGAGGTGCTCATGAGTCAGTCGGGAGACAAAGGAGAAGAAGAAGAGAGCACGAAGAGAGCAGGTGAAGGTGTGTGTCGTTGTTTTATGGAACCCAAGCTAACACACCTCCTGAATTGTAGCGACCAATAGATGCGCAGCACTATTTGGCGGGCAAAGTTGCTTTGTTTGGTCTCCTAGCTGAATTTGCATACTTGATGATTATCCGATCGGATTTCGAGATGGAGTACGTTCTTCACAGGATCATTAAACACATAGAAAAATGCATTTGTCCGTTTTGTGACATGTCTCAATGAATAGCTCGAGTCCGGAGCTTTACGGAGAGATCAAACTCGACAGCTCAGAAAGGCATAGACAAGAAGTTATGGTTTACAGACAGGATTCCCCTATTAAAATGCACACTTGCACAAATACACTCATTTAAACACTAGGAAACATGCATAGGCTCTAAAATATATCATATATATATTCCAGCATAGTGGTAGTTCACATATACAGTTAAAAATTTATGATTGTGTGTTTCTGTATGTGCCTGTGTGTGTGTTTTTGTGTGTCCCTGTGTGTGTGGGGTGTTGGAATGTGGATCTGGTCAGTCTCTGGGGGGGTGCTCCTTTTGAAGTCACCAAAGTGAGGCAGTTGGACTTTTCTGTTTACCATCGCAGGCCCACAAACCTGCCGAAAGTCACAGCCGTCCGGCGCCGATTTAGTGATTTATAAACAAAGTTCACCAGGTTAAAAGCGTTCTGAAAACTCCAAAGTTTATTGACTCTGAACGGATCCATCCAGACGTTACAGTTGCTATAGTAACGAATGCAGCTTTAACACGCATCTGATTGATAAACCGCGCGCTCTTATTTCAGTGTTGTTAATGGTGTGGTTATTTCAGCAGTTTCCTTGCACATTCAGTTTAATGACATTAAGTTCATCATTTCATTTTTCATTCATTGAACTGTGCGTATGCATTTAGACACTTACATTATGTTTGCTCCGTCCATGCAAAAAAATGCGCGCCTTGAAACTGCTCAAGTAATGTCAGTGAACCATTTCCGACTTTTCCACGCAATAAAAGCGTTTTATTTCAACAGTAGTGACCGCGCAATGACTTGGCAGCTTTATCAATGGCTTGAGCAGTTTGACTCAGGACTATTGCTGTCTTAATAGAGAACTGTCATATGCTCATGTGAATAGCAGTGGCCGTCCTGAGGAGAGCTCAAACGTGGGCTACGGACTGAGCGCGAGCGCAATCCAGTGAAAAGCGGTAAAGTGCAGCCGCGCGTGTCTGTGAAGGAGAGCTGTGAGAGCGAATGATGGCGCACAACGTCTCCATCAATTCGCGCATGTAGTAATTTAATGTTTATACATTTTAAAGCACTGAATCACTATAGAATCGCGATTAATCCGATTATTTGCATTTTACATCCATTATCGACCGAAATAAACAATTCAAATTTCGATTCAAAAAACATGTTTCAAGATCGATGCATATGCATCGTCAGGATTTGTAATTGATGCATCGAGAAAACGAGTGAATCGTTACACCCCTAGCGTGAAGGATTGTAGGGTGATAGAAGGTTAAGTACACAGGAGCTAAACCATTTAGAGTCTTATAAGTCAGAAACAATACTTTATAGTTGATAAGGAACTTAATAGGTAACCAGTGTAGTGATGATAAAATTGGTGTTATATGATCATATTTTCTTGACCTGGTAAGAAATCTAGCAGCTGCATTTTGGAATAATTGTAGCTTATTTATTGAGGAAGCAGAACAACCTGCTAGTAATGCATTACAGTAATCTAGTCTAGACGTCATGAATGCATGAACTAACTTTTCTGCATCAAAAACAGATAACATGTTCCGTAGCTTAGCACTGTCTCTGAGGTTGGAAGAAGGCTGTTTTTGTAACATATGAAATATGATTTTCGAATGACAAGTTGCTGTCAAATATAAAACCCTGGGGCCGTATTCACAAAACATCTTAAGGCTAAAAGTAGCTCCTAACTTGCCGATTTAGGAGAAACTCTTAAAAATAATGGGCGTGTCAGTCCTAATTTTAGGAGTCCTACATTTTTGCACTAAGAGTATTTCACAAAGCATTTCAGTGCTAAAACTAGCTCCTAAGTCTGTAAAACGTTAGGAGTAGTCAAGAGGACTCCTAAGTCACTAAGACCAAATCACAAACAGTCCACCCAAAGACACTGTACACCATTAATGCAATAGTGATAGAGCCTTGGGTGCTCTAGTAAGTTATCCCCATATCCCCAGCCGAGAGTGAGGAGCAGGTTGGCGGAGGGATTCAGAAAACTATTGAAGTAACTATAGGCGAGTCGGCTCTTGTCTTTGTATATATAAAATGTCAATTTGTCACTTGAATTCTGCATTCTCTTGAGATGCAGACACCCAAGAGGTGGACAATTAACTGTATATACTAGTTTAATTAGTGACACTTAGCCTACATTTTAAAACCTTTATGGCAACAATATGGTAACATTTTATTTTGACTTTGGCAACATTTTTATTAAAAAAATATTTATTTGAATAGGGCAACATTTGTATTTTAAAACCATTATTTTAATATGGAAACATGACACATCATTCTACTATATTTTATGATTAAATTGCTGACAACCAACCACTTCAACCAATCACTGTGTTTATACTCCATAGCAACGAGGTCAACCCCGCCCTTACTCTTAGCTTAAGACTTAAGTCTATTCCTTAGTAAAAGTTTGTCTCAGCAGCTTTGTGAATAGGTTTTAAGAGAAAACTCTTAGCTAAGAACTTTTACTGCTATTTAGAAGAACTCTTAGTGGTAAGATAAAATGTTTTGTGAATACAGCCCCTGGTCTTTAACTGTCGAGGATGGAGTAACAGTACATCCTTCTAAATGCAAATTGTAGTCTAAGAGATTCTGTGTACAGGTTTTTAGTCCAATAAGTAATACTTCAGTCTTATCTGAATTTGCATTTAATCAGATAATTTGCCTTTAAAGGGCATACACTGAAACGGTGCGTTTTTGCTCAACCCCAAATAGTGGCAATTTTAACATGCTATAAAAAATTATCTGTGGGGTATTTTGAGCTAAAACTTCACATACACACTCTACGGACATCATAGACTTATTTTACATTTTGTAAAATGGGGTATAATAGGTCCCCTTTAAACAATCACTCAGTTTTCACCAAAGCTCACTCTATTTTGTTGTAGATCATTAAAAAGTTATGCTCCCTTGGAAGCCTGTCTGAAAACAGTTTCATGAGGTGCCTTCATGCACAAATGCTGCCTACAAAGTCATTGCCTGATAGGGCAGCGAGGCAACAAATCAGCTGGCTTTTTGGACACAACCAAAGTTTGTCAAAGGTTGTCAAAAAGTTTTTCCAAGGTTGTCAAAAAGAACCAAATGAGCCAGTTCGTTTTGAGTCAGACATGACCGAATGACTTTCATCTTTATATAAGGTGGCCTTAACTACTACTTACATCAAAAAAAATAAATAAATAAATAAAATACAATGTACTTTTAATTATTGTGTTCATATTGTATTGCAAAACACTTTTGCGGCTATTGAGGTGGGATATGGGTTAGGGACAGGTTTGGTGGTATGGGTAGGTTTAAGGGTAGGAGTACGGTGTAAGGGATGGGTCATCAGTGTAATTATAAATGTAATTACAGAAATTAATTACAGATGTAGGTATTTTTTTTTAATATAAGAACAAACATGAATGTACACAATAAGTGCATTGTATCAAATGATTAATTTAAATGTAAGTACATAGTTAAGGCCACCTAATATAAAGTAGGACCATTTGATTCATTCATTTTGAGCCAGTTCTATGATTCAATAACCCGTTGGGACTCGGGACATGCTTATTGTCTCATTTGGTGCTGCTCATGGAGTGTGCCTGCTATTTTGGATATGCATCTTGCAACATCAACTTAAGTTCAATTCAGTTTGATTCGGTTCAGCCTGTTACCTGCTTAAAAGAAGGACTCGTTCAAGAATTGAACATCATAATATTTAGCTGGCCAGTCGTTCTGCCACGGACTACATACTCAAAGATAATGAGCAAGTGAATGTAAATCAAACTCTATGGAAATCAAAGAAATCAGGAATCAGGAATCAAACACATCAGAAATCAGGAATCAAACACAGGGAAAAAGAAGGCACATACAACAGAATGAAACTAACATCACAATAAAAGTCTCTGGAACAAACACACAGGAATTATGTAGCATCAGGATTTAGGGTTAAGGTCTTTAAATTATGAGTATCTTAAATTGTGACAAATTACAGTGTAAACCTAGCTTCTCAAACACTAATGCACTAACATACCAAAATAGTAGAGTTAGATGATGGATTAAACCTCTTATTTAATGTGATAATGGGTAGAATGTGTTATTAAGGGATTTATGGAAAGAACAATCCCTGGAAACATGCTGTGATGATTGTAGCCTGCACAATATTGTTCAAGTTGACTACTGGTCCATGTTTCCTCAAATCACCTCGAAATTCAACATTGCTGCTATAATGTCGCTCTATATTGACAGTTACAATTGTGCTTATTATGCCATGTGGTTTTGGAAGACAACTGCCTTCATGAGTCCTATTGTAGTCTTTCTAACAAGTAGTCCTCCCAGAGATGTTTTCATTTTAAAAGGTGGCTCATTACTTTGTTGGTTCTTGGGCATGGCGCAAAGCAGAGCACCTATAACCCCTTTTGCCAAACTGCTTTTTTCATATCGCTTGCTACCAGTTTCTTTAGCTCTTTGTTGGTTGTTGTTTTTTTTTTTTGTGCATTTGTAAAGTTGTTTTGATTTTCCTATTGGATTGTTTTATCTAAGTCTTGGATTATCTTCATCAAGTTAAATGAAGACTGCTTGCAATTAGATCCTCTCCAATTTTCCTTCAGCCTCCTTCCTTCCCAGTGGCAGAATGACTGACCAGCTCAAGATTAGTGATGTTTGATTCTTGAATGAAATCATTCTTTTAAGTGGTAATGAGGCGACCCGAATCAAACTGAATTGAACTTTAGTTCCAAGTTGAAAACCGATAGCAGATCATGAAAACATTGGGATTATAAGAACATTAATTGTCAGAGCATATCAAATTAGCTCCCTCTCCTTTCCATGGACTTGACAGAGTCTTTCTCCTCACTAAGATGTCTCCCCAAGGCAAACAACAAGGCTCTTGGTCCTTTGACGATGTTTCTGTCATTTTAGACAAGAGTAACAAGAACTGGAGGTCTTTTGGGAACAAGTGAGTTCTCTGCATAACAAAACAGCTGTGCTTGAGTCAAAGAAGCATATCCACAAAACAACACTGATATGTCATCCACACATCATGCCAGACCCTCACAATACACAACACAACAAACACATTTAAATACATTTAGATAAAGACTGAAGATTGTCGTTTGAATATCACATAATCTAAAAATTAAATGGTCAGACTTTATATTAGGTGGTTTTTTACTATGTAGGCTACTTACATTTAAATTAATAATTTGATACAGTGCACATATTGTCTGCATATGTGTTTTTACATTGTACTTATATTACATCTGTTACTAATTACATCTGTAATTAATTACATCTGTAAATAATTTATTAAATTTATAATTAAATGGACCAATTAAATCAGGAAAAGGGTGTTTAATAAAATAATAAAAATCAAAATCTTTAAGTCAAAATACTGATCTTTGAATATCTACCAGAGACACACAATGTTCTTCTGTAATTTTCTCATACAATAGACCTGAAACTTTCGATGAAACTACTTGAAAAACATTTTCAAATAGAATTTGTTTTCATAGCTACTCTATTGGAAATTATCTAGAGCCATTTGAGATAGGGAACACTGGGGCTAGTTGTTACACTTTTTATTCCAGTTATCTTTAAAACTGAATTTTTGTATTAAAGGGATGGTTCACCCCAAAATGAAAATGATTCCATAATTTACTCACCCTCGAGCCATCCTAGGTGTATATGGCTTTCTTCTTTCTGCCAAACACAATCGATTCAGAAGGCATTTTTTAACCCACTGGAGTTGTATGGATTACGTTTATGATGGATGGATGCGCTTTTTGGAACTTCAAAAACTCATTCAATCCCATTACAAAGCTGGGAAGAGCCAGGATATTTTTAATATGTTCGACTGATATAATAATATCATATACACCTAGGATGGCTTGAGGGTGAGTAAATTATGGGATAACACTGTATGAGGTAAAATGTTACAAAGGGAACCTGCTTATCATTGCTATTGATTTGAGAAGAATGCATTGTTTGAAAAGCCATCAAAAAGCCATCTTCAACAACATAACTATTCAAAATTATAAGCATTTAATTATATATTGAACAATTTTTAATGGCTTTTCCACAATATTTAAAAACAAAATGTTATGTAACAAATCATAAAACATGCAAAACTATATAAAAAAATGAACAAACAAACAAACCATTGTTTTGATCAAGAGATATTGTAGAACTTATAAATTCCTTATGGAACAATTGACGACAGGCAATTGGATTATTAAAAAAAAAAAAAAAAATGCACACCCAAAGTAGTAATGTGGCCATTGTGCGACTGACGCATCTCAACAACATGTCCTGACCTGAAAAATAAAATGTGACATAAGAGTTTGGGCTATCTATTTTGTATGAATAAATAAATCTGTCAATCCAAACCTACCCTTTAATTTCAGGTTTGACCTTCATTTCCATCTTTGAAGAACCAGAGTATCAACATCTGCAGTTCTTAAATTCACTTTGTTTTGTTTCTGTTCTCTTTGTCCTTCAGTAACCAGATGTTGTTTTATTTAAACATGTGAACAAAGCAACGAATCCCAAAACAGACACACTGAATAACAAAGGTTGTGTTTTTGAGGGATGAGAGTATCCTTTACTTATAAACATTGTTTTTATCCTGTAGTTTATTTATTTACATGTGATTTAGTATGTTAGTCAACACATCAAAATAAGTGTACTTTTTAAAAACATAACAAAAGATTATTAAAACAATGATTTAAATATACTTTAAAGTCAAACATTTAATTTGACATTGAATTTAAGTGTGTTTAGAAACCTGATGAAAGTGTGTTCACTTGGAGTACACCTTGGCAGCCTTTTATTTAAATGATTATATTACCTGCAAGGTGTATATATATATATATATATATATATATATATATATATATATATATATATATATATACACAGTGGGTACGGAAAGTACGGAAAGACCCCCTTAAATTTTTCACTCTTTGTTATATTGCAGCCATTTGCTAAAATCATTTAAGTTAATTTTTTTTCCTCAATGTACACACAGCACCCCATATTGACAGAAAAACACAGAATTGTTGACATTTTTGCAGATTTATTAAAAAAGAAAAACTGAAATATCACATGTCTGAATACTTTCTGTACCCACTATATATATATATATATATATATATATATACACACACACACACACACACACACACACACACACACACACACTCTAGTAGTTGTTAATACCCTTGCTTATTAATTTCATGTGTTTTAATTCAGTTTGAATCATTCATGTTTTAATATTGTGTTGAAAAAATCTATTTTTGTAATTCACACCACAATACAGGTGACCTTGAAAATAATAGGTGGAATGGAATTGCTAATCAGCTGTGATCTTCCCTTCCGGAACATCTGTCCTGAGCTCCTTGGTATTCCGGACAAGAGCTGATGTTTGAAGACAGGCAGGCACATTGAAGAGATTATATACACAGTTAATAGGAAAAACAAATTTGTGGTCTGCAGGTGTCACAGGCTGACACATAAACATATGCACACGCACACACACACACACACACACACACACACACACACACACACACACACACACACACACACGGACACACACTTCAAACAAGAGTTAGATTATATTTCTGAACATCCTAGAGACACTTCCACAGTCAGATTTATTTCTGCCATAAACACAGATAAGAATTAATAAGCTTCAATAAGAGATAATAGGATTTTCTCCTATCAGGCATTTTATGTTATTTACTGTAGAATGGATCTGGCCTGTCAACCTCAAGACTATATATTCTTGCAACAAAGAGGTCATCCACTTTGCAATGCATTTTCAGTCTTAATATTGGACAATATGTTAAAATAATTTTTAGATGTAAATCAGATTCTTTCAGAATTAGATTCTTTTGATTGTTTTCTTTTATCACAATGCCACAATTAAACATAAGGGTGATATTTTGCACAGTCATTTGTTCTAAAATAAATAAATAACAAAAAGAATGCAAAATGTTTTCTGACAGACTTGTCCTATTAACTAGTATGAAAGCATTCACTCTAAAGCTAGTTATAACATCAGACTGCAGCCATTTGTTAGAGAGCAACAGATATATTCAGGATGTGTTCAGGGTACAAGGAGTAATCGTTTAATTGCCATTCTAGGCCATTCTCGTTTGTCTCTTGTGTTATTGCAAGATTATGGAAGTAGGTTTGTGAATACAAATGTCACTTTTACAACAGGGATAAGACAAATACCCATGGTGCTGTGTCAGTTTATAAAATGTCTTGTAGGAACAGAATGATTTTGTTACCCTTTACATGTCTTTGAAGCAGTGTAAATAATTTAACACTAAAAAGTATACTTACCTGACTGACGTCATTTATTTGATGACCTTTTCATGAGATTTCATGGCACAAGATGCACAGACAAAATCAACATGAAATGACATTAACAATAAGATTTATTTGATAAGGTGATGCATTTTCTATTTTCTCGTTGTTATTTACTATTCCCATAATTTAAATTACATTAATGTTTGTGTCACTTATTTGTAAGTTTTTAGGAAAGCTACATTAAGAAGTAGCTTAAAACAGTACCTAATTAGGTTTGGTGTTAATCTGTTAACTATTTTTTTAGAATGAATCATGAATTATGAATTATATTCACAATAATACTTTCACACAGATTATGAAATTAATAATATGCATGATGCAGGAAGTCCAAAGAAATACTTTAATAATAATCACAGAGAATGCTCGCAAGGAAAAAAAAACACATACTACATATTAAGTACACGAGAACTGACAAAGGAATGAACAAGGGAGTACATATACACAGAGAACGTCTCGTTACATATGTAACACTCGTTCCCTGAAGGACGGAATGGAGACATCATGTCAGTGACTGACGAATTGGGATCTCGCTGAGAGCCCAATCACCGAAAATGCATTTATACCCTGCTGAGTAGACTGTGAGATGGAAATCTCACATGCCAATGTGTATTGGTTCACTCAAAGGTGATTGGGCTCCCAGGCGAGATCCCAATTTGTCAGTCACTGACGTGACGTTAAACGTGACTGACTGGAAGGAAACTAAACTAGATACAGGTGGGATTAATTATTAACCAAGGTAACAAACAAGGATAATTTAGTAACTATAGAAACAAGAACTAAACTGCAAGGAAACACATAAACATGAACAAAACACAATGAGAAACAACATAATCCTGACATTAGTCCCCCTCCCACAAGGTGCATCAAGGTCTTTTACCAACTCTCGCTACTTTTACTGTGTCTCGAGTATGAATGCTGCATTTTTTCAAAAGACCCTGATTTCTTCTCCAGTAATTAGTGCTACAGCTCTGTGGTTGGATACTATTGGACCTATATGCCTGTCCTCTTGCACAATTTACTTCATTTTTACTTTAACTACTCTTTTTTAATGTAAGGATGAACATAGACCTACTGAATTTTTGAATATTATTTTCATAAAAAACTGCTGCAATGGTATAAATGTAGGTAAATATGGATTTTGAGGTCCAGTATTTCTTCAATATCCCTAATCATGGATTCACTCTGCCAATTCGGAACTACCATTTACACTAATACTAGCAACAGCACAGTTTGCATATAATCTTTGTATGCTGTATGTTACATACAATGCAATACAAAATACAAAATTATTGTATGTTGTATTGTATTGTATGTAGTAACTTTGATGTATAATTGTATATGCACATTTGGCTGCCTATCTTGACCAGGACACTCCTTCAAAAGAGATTTTAATCTCAGCGAGTCTTTTTCCTGGTTAAATAAAAAAAAAAAATTAATCTTAAAGCTAAAATACACTGACAACCACATACATCTTTTCATCTGTTTTTAGCAGGATAAATAAAAATACAGAAATATTTCAGAAATAAACACTGGATTTTCCACAGATACTGTATAAAGAGTTTAGCTATGGTTTACCCACCCACCTGGAAAAGCATTCCAAACACCCACCCATTTCATTTTTGGTAATGCAGAGATTTGAATGGAAAATCTCAAGGATGAAGTCCTTATGAACAAAGCACTAAACTGCAGTAGTGTGATTTGCATATTTTTATCTGCTGCTGGGAGTCTGTAAAATGTCTTGAAAGTGAACAGATGGGCTTATACCCGTGGATTAATTCATTAGTTTGAATTTCAGGT
The DNA here is from genome assembly GCF_018812025.1 of Megalobrama amblycephala. Taxonomy (NCBI): domain Eukaryota; kingdom Metazoa; phylum Chordata; class Actinopteri; order Cypriniformes; family Xenocyprididae; genus Megalobrama; species Megalobrama amblycephala. Next base: position 40,685,098 of record NC_063045.1, on the reverse strand, counting down.
TTAAGTTAATTCAGTCAGGACCACTCTATTTGATTAAGATTATTCACGAGTTCACACTTACATATAATTAAATAGAGTAAAGCTTATGCGTATTTGGCGTGCTGTCCAAGGGGAGGGCTCTGAGCTCGGATTTTGGGGTGAATCAAAAGATGGGGTGCTGGAGGGATGCTGGGAAACTAAAAGAACAGAGGTATGTCTGCTGTATATATACCTCCTGATGCTAATTCAGTTGATTAACTGAACACGCTCCTCCCATGTTAATTACATTAATTATCTGAACATGCTCTTCCTGAACTTTGTTAATAAAACATCATTTGTAGAGGCTCTGAATTATTTGGTGGCAGGCTTCACTTTTAAGGGTTCAGCTTCTGAGCTGTCCACAAGCAAACCTTGCTGAGGTTTGAACCCCCGAAGCCTAAGGCAATTAATCATAAAATTATAAGCAACAGTTACATAATTACATACAAAAATAATACTGTAATGAGTTTGGACAAGATTGAGCAACAATAAGCTGGATAGATGGACATTGACAAGCATCTAAACCGTAATGTGCCTAAGACAAGTGAGTGTCCGGATGAACATATATGTCATGCTTAATTAACTGGTAGTTGGAAGAGTTACAGACCAGATGAGTTTCAGCTGATGCCTGGCTGTCACGCTGTGGTCTGCCTGAATTAGTCTTTTGGTTGCCTTGTGGGCACAAAAGCATTGTGAAATTTTACTAAAGCATTTAGCAGAATGTCCAAGTTGCTCATACAATTAAAGTGGTTGGGGACACGTGCTCTGACAACGGAAGTGATGTCTTGCACTCATTGAAGTATATGCGCGAGACATCACTGCCATTGTCAGAGCGCAATCAGACCTCACTAAGCGAATGCTGAACGCATTTGGACATAGTGTTGTATTAGAGGTAAAAAATTATATAAATACTGTTCAGTTTCTCGCACAAACCGATTGTTTCATGTCTTAGGACATCAATGTGTTGTCATGAGTCACAGGGTTTAATTTGGATTTGTCTAGTTTTTTCGACTCTTATTGATTGTGTTCCCATTCACTCGCATTATAAGACTGACAGACGGCGACGGTTGGAATTAAAAATCATCATTTGTGTTATAATGAACAAACAAAGTCACTTACATCTTGGATGCGCTGGGGGTAAGCAGATAAACATAACATTTTCATTTTTGGGTGAACTATCCCTTTAAGCTCTATGGACAGCTATGGCATGTGTTTAACCACAGACAGTTTTCCCTCAGTAAAAACAAAAGAATGCACAGTAATCAGTGATATAACCACATATTCAAGATTCATATTGGCCACTAATCTAAATATTGGGGAAACCTGTCCTTCACATTGTTAAGGCAATAACAATAATACAGTTGTAGTCTAATATAGGTTTTAAGCAGACATGTGAATCGTGTATTTTATTTAGGTTCTTACATTAAGTGTACAGCAAAAAATTTTAAAATTTGATATGTAATGTTTGCTTAGTTTGGATTAATTTTCTTGGTTGAAACTTGTGTTACTAACTTCTTGCAAGTTGAGTTTTACATTACATGCTCAAGACATGTTGAAGGATTGCACAGTTGCATGATTCTTTTTACTACTGCACACTTTTTTGAATTTATGTTTATACTAGAAATAAACAAACAAAAAAATACTTTTAAATAGTTTTGTGACATGATGAAATAGGCCTATATGTTGCACTTTTCAATTAAATTCTGCAAGTTATCCCAATAGCTAGAACCTGCAAAATGAAAAGCATGTCTCATGTTTCGGAGGCAAATGTGAAAACGCTCTCCCTCCTTTAGTGGACTTAGCTATCCTAGGTACAACCACGAGTCCAGAGTTTTGTGATCTTAAAGAGCGTGAAGGATTGTAGGGTGATAGAAGATTGGTTAAGTACACATGAGCTAAACCATTTAGAGCGTTATAGGTCAGTAGCAATACTTTATAATCGATACGGAACTTAATGGGTAACCAGTGTAGTGATGATAAAATTGGTGTTATATGATCATATTTTCTTGACCTTGTAAGCATTTTGTACTAATTGTAACTGAGGAAGCAGGACAACCAGCTAGTAATGCATTACAGTAATCTAGTCGAGACGTCATGAATGCATGAACTAACTTTTCTGCATCAGAAATAGATAACATATTCCGTATCTTAGCAATGTTTCTGAGGTGGAAGAAGGCTGTTTTTGTAACATATGAAATATGATTTTCAAAGGACAAGTTGCTGTCTAATATAACACCCAGGGTCTGTAACTGTCGAGTATGGAGTAACAGTACATCCTTCTAAATGCAGATTGTAGTCTGAGAGATTCTGTGTACAGGTTTTTGGCCCAATAAGTAATACTTCAGTCTTATCTGAATTTAATAGAAGAAAATTACTAGTCATCCAATGTTTTACTTCTTTAACACACTCTGTCAGATTGGATAATTTAGAGATTTCATCTGGTTGTGTTGAAATATATAACTGAGTATCATTGGCATAGCAGTGGAAACTAATTCCAAGTTTTTTTTTAATATTGCAGAGTGGCAGCATATTGAAAATAGCAGAGGGCCTAACACAGATCCTTGCGGCACTCCATAGTTTACTATCGTTATCTTAGATTTTTACCCATTTAAATAAACAAAATTGTGACTATAATTAGATGTTCCACAGGTGCATTGTCAGGTACATTTTGTCTGAATAGCAGTCCTGGGGACATCCTCAGTGCGGCAATGAAGTGCAGCATCTCGTTCCTGCTTTCAAAAACTACAGTTAATGCTGCACTGTGAAAAATTGCTGTAAAGTTACAGCCAATATCCAACAGTAAAATACTGTTATTTCAATAAACAGTTAAATCATGTCAATTTACAGCTAATGATCATTAAATTAAGCACTTGCAGTAAATTTACAGCATTTAACAGTAAACTTAAAAAAAACTGTATCGCGCTGTAAAAAGCAGCACATGGGGCGAGACATCTTCAACACGAGCCCTCTTCGTCGAGATGTCTCCAGAGTGCAGAAAGCAAGCGGTCAACAGAATCTCTTCAAAACTCTTATCGTCTGCGTCTTCTAAAGAAGAAAACTGCTCAAGGTAAGTTTATTTCTTTGTTGTTATTTTACTATGTTGCACTCAACTAAAATCGCCTTTTTCGTGAGATATTTTTGACTGTACTACTTGGCGCGAATGGCGTGTTGCGGCCAGACAGACAGTTCTCAACAGGGGGGTGAGGCATTTCTCTAGTCGTGTTCTCCAAACTCTGATTATAACACTAGGTTCGCTAGGTTTGAGAATAATTGACGAGTGGGCGATGAATTATTTGAAAAATAATACACATACAAGGTTGTAATGCAGCCACGACTTCCAAGCGCAATTCAATGGCCCGTCGTCAGTTATTCCTCCTCGGTCACCACAACTCAAGACATTGTTCAGATGTTGTATTTGTCAGGTTTTTGTCCTTAAAACAAACTTGTGTGTAATTATTTTCTACACATCTGATACCAAGCCTCCATTGCTAATTCAAAACGTAATTTTAGAGCTAGTAATGGAGAAGTGCTTCAAGAACAGAGACACTACTACATCACAACTGAGAAATGGCACAAAGCTTTTTAATTGCGAAACTATTTTATTGATAAAGTTTCAATGAATGTTCACTCCATGTACGAGTGTGTGTCTGCTCTATATGTGTGTGCGTTTGTATGGAATAAAGTGCGGAAGACTGAGAGAATGCATTCCATAGAATAGATAATAAAACATGAAAAAGTTTGTCATTTTCATCCTGTTGTTTGCTAAAATCCCGAGTGTTAAATGAACACCCAAAGTGTACATATGACTCCATCTTACCAGGTGTTAAAAAGTAACACTGACGCAGTGTTAAAGTTAATGAGATAATTGATTGATGATTGAGTGATGATTGACAATTAGTGGAGACACCTGATGTTAATAAGCAGAATCACTGAAGAAACAACAAGAGAAAAAGAGAGAGACACAACATCTACAACTGACTTCCAGCCATTAAACATTATTACACTTATTATTAACCAGTTTGATTTGATTTCTGTCATACATCAACAAAAGTTCTTACTGAGAATGAACAGATGTTTAGATGTTAATGTTTTAATGAAAGTTTAGTTTGAAGTCACCATGATGGTGAAAAGCATTTCCTTTAGTTGGGCTCTTGACTCTATTTACTAATATTAATTTATCTCTGGCTGCTCTAACTTTGTGTTTGTAGAGCACATTTGTTATGGTCAGAGAAACTATGTTCTGGGCTGTGTTTCCTAAAAGTGCAGTGAGCCTAAGTTGATCAATTTAGATTTGCAATGCTTTGGGAAGCACAGTCAGAATGGTTGTGTTTTCTCATTGTGAAATGGTCAGATTCATTGGTGACATCCAGTATTAACTGATGTTATATTATTTCTTTACAGTAAATCTGTTGAGATCCAGCAGAGCTGTTCATTTAACACTGGGGATTTTGCTGTGATTCTGCATGACCATATTTTACATTCTTAATCCTACCCAATACCTAAACCTAACAATTAACTATAATAAGCAGTAAATTAAGAGTTTATTGAGGGAGAAGTCATAGTTAATCGTTTATATATGTGTTACCTATACTGAAGTGCACAGCAAAATCCCCAGTGTTAAATGAACACCCAAAGTGTACATATGACTCCATCTTACCGGGAGTTAAAAAGTAACACTGAAGCAGTGTTAAAGTTAATGAGATAATTGATTGATGATTGAGTGATGATTGACAATTAGTGGTGACACCTGATGTTAATAAGCAGAATCATTGAAAGAACGAGAGAAAAAAGGTGTTAATTAATGTTTTATGGAATATTTCATTTCAAGTCACCATGAAAGAGGTCAGCGTTTGCTTTAGTTGGGCTCTTGACTCTTTACCTTTTATTATTAATTTTCTCTGACTGCTCCAACTTTGTGTTTGTAAAGCACATTTGTTATAGTCAGAGAAAAAAGGATCTGGTCACAATATAATTTTATGAACGTCAAATTATGCCTGTTGTCATTTAGAGTCTAAATCTCTGACTGAGTGCTTGATGTGTAGCTTTAGTGTTAATGATTGTAGTCCTGTGATTTTACAGCTTGAGATCCAACATCAGGAAGACCTTTTTTTTTTTTTTTTTTCTTTAAGAATAATACATTATGAACTGAAGCTTCAGTTTAAACACACAGACATCAAGAATCAGCATATGATTCTCAAGAACGGTGACGATAAATAAATACAAAATACTGACAAACAGATCAACTCTGAACATCATAAAACAAGCTACTGTCACAACAAAACAACAGAGAAATAAAGCAAACATGAACAATCTACGAAAATTACAGGACAATTCAGCTGCATAATTTATTCATGCAGCAATGCATGATGGGAGCCATGGATGAGTTTTGATTGGTGGCTCCCATCATGCACTGCAACATTACACTGCTAGTGTTATGTCTGTGTGTGTTTCAAAAAAACCCTTCAGATCATAAAAGCTCTGCTGGATTTCAACAGATTTACTGTAAAGAAATATAAATCTATAACACCAGTAATACTGGATTTCACAATAGAAAACACAACCATTCTGACTGTGCTTCCCAAAGCATTGGAAACCTAAATTGATCAATTTTGGCCAAGACTTTTGGGAAACACAGCCCAGACCATAGTTTCTTTCATAACAAATGTGCTTTACAAACACAAAGTTGGAGCAGCCAGAGATAAATTAATGTTAATAAATAGAGTCAAGAGCCCAGCTAAAGGAAATGCTTTTCACCATATGGTGACTTCAAACTAAACTTTCTTAAAACATTAACATCTAAACATCTTTTAATTCTCAGTAAGAACTTTTGTTGATGTATGACAGAAATAAAATAAATGTAATAATAAGTGTAATAATGTTTAATGGCTGTATTCAGTTGAACTAAAAACACAATCATCAATCAATTATCTCATTAACTTTAACACTGTTTGCATTAAATAACAGCCAACACGTTGTATCAGTTTGAACCTTTATTTTCAAGAATGACACGTCTTAGACATAACAGTTGAAACAAATTCATCATCAAATTCACCCATATGAACTCTGCAGGTCAAAAGACCCATAGAACTTCAAAATGTTAGCAGTTAAACATACTCTTTACTTCCAGTATCTGTACTTTAAATACATGATGCTCCGAAAAATTGTCATCAAAAGTTTGTCAATGCTTCCCATGCAATTCCTTTACTTTGGGAGACTCACTGGTAAGACCAACATCAGTGTTGTAGAGTGTAGCAGGAAGATAAAGATAAAAGGATCTACATAGCAGGTAGAAACAGTAGAAAAAGTTCGATAGCACTCAAGGAGCTGGTTCCTTAAGAGATGAGGTGCTTCTTCAACCACAAAGAATTTGTCGATCCTGTCCTTGATCCTTCTCAATACCAGTAGGAATGGCTGGTGGCCCTCCCTCCAACTGAGATGGCCTTCAATACTGGTGCAGGACTGTAAACAGCAAAAACAAAAATTACATTAAACGAGACGGGAAAAAAAAGATAAAATATTTGCAAAAATAAATGCATAAAAACTCAGTACTAGTAATGTTTGATGAGAATTGTGCTTTAAAGGGATAGTTCACCCAAAATAATGTTCCACTCCCGTAAGACTTCTGTTCATCTTTTAAATACAAGTGGAAATACTGGAAGATTTGTCCATTTGATGCTTTAAAAAGTTCATAAAGGGATTGTAAAACTAATCCATACAGAGTTTAGCACTTTAGTCCAAATTTTCTGAAGAGACACGGCCACCTTATGAAGAGATTGATTTTAGGCTTTTATTCACATTAATCAGCACAAATAGTTATTGTGAAACGATGCTGCATAACACTGAGAATAAACTCATGCATGAATTCCCGTTTACCATATCGGATCTGTTTGTGTTTATAAATGTTTATATGTAAATAAAAAGACAAAAGTTAAATGTTCACATAATGCAAGTCTTCAGAAAATACGGAACAACTTAATTCATTTGGATTAGTTTTATGATCTCTTTATGAACTTTTTGAAGCATCACAGTGGTATTGGTATACTGTCAATGAATCGACAAATATCAGATTTCATTAAAATAACTATATTTGTATTTTGAAGATGATCCAAAGTCTTAGGGTTAGGAATGTCATGAGGGCGAGTACAAATTAGATTTCAGTAAATTAACCCCTTAATAAAAATAAATGCTGCACTCCACACATTTTTATGTCCTTATTGAACACCTGACTCAGATCATCAGCTCATTTGCAGGGAGTTCCATGAATTGAATTGTGGGTCCCCATGCAGGATGACTGAAAACCACTGCATTATGGTATTTACAACCATAACCATAATTTCAGAGTTCATAACGACATTGCAACAGTATTGCAAGTTTTACCTTATGGAAGTGCACAAGTCTGTCTTATCATAGTCTTCTTTCTCGTCACTGGATTATTTTTTCAGGGAGTCATGGACAATCTGATTAAATGACAACATTACGGGTTACAACTTGAGACTAGTAAAATGGAAGGTAATCATTACAGAAATTAATTGTGAAAAACAACATGCATACCTGTTTGCCATCACATCTAATCTGTCACTGGCCTTTGTTTGCTGGTTTTGCGCTGCTCTCTTTTTATGGTCAGACAAAGAATGAGTACATGTGCTGGAGGTTGAGGATCTTGTGTGTGACTAAGAGAGAAAAACAAAATTTAATGTTTCATGTCTATAAAAGTATTAATTCATACAGGGCTAAAGATAAAACATTTACACCATATTATGGAGACCTTAAAAGAATGCCTGAAGTGTTAAAACTTAAAACTAAAAGTATTAATATTTACCATTCAATTCACATTTATTTGTGTAGCGTTTTTTTTTTCTTCTTCCCACAATACATATTAGTTTCAAATACCAAATACCATCAGGATTACCACCAGACATCTTAAATTTAAATTGATTACTTAAATTTGTGTCCTCAGTGTCTGTCTTTTTTTTTTTTTTTTTTAAACAATATCATAAATACAGAAAATGTTTTTTTTTTTTTTTGCAAACTCAAATAGCAAAGCTGGAAACAAGCCCTGTGGACTTTAAGCACGACTGCTATATGACTGGCTTTAGTTAGTTATTGTCAAAGCCACAGCACTTACCTTCATTTAGAAAATCTTGAAATGCACCATGATAATGAACTTTCACCGGCATGACGACAGCTGTTGATCAAGAAAAATGCAAATAGTTCATTTTAAATAAAGTCCAGCGAACAGATGCAATCAGAAGCTCAATTTGTCATCTCACAAGTTATGTTAAAGTGAGATTGCAAAATACTAAAGTAACGAACGATTGCAAATGAAGCGCGCACATCTCTGGTTCTGGAACGGGTCTTTCCATGCGTGGCCAGAAATATAACCGTGACGCGGTTTCACTAGAATTCGAGCGCGGGGTGCAGATTCGCGCCTAACAATGCTGCACTTACACGGGCCGAGACTGTGGAAAATAACGCACGGCTGTATGAGACAAAATATGAGACAAAGTGCATTATTGCCTAAATTTGCCAGCACAAATATTAGAGCCTCGGGAAGTGGGAAATAGATGCTGCGTTATTTACGTTAATTTGTTTTAGCGCATTTAACATGAATCACAGAAAATATCGTCTATTTTTCAGTCCAAAGTCTAAAATATCGGCGTCAAATGTGCAAATTAATCAGCATTAAATAGACTTACCTTAGTTTGCAAACTGGCCTTGTGGCTCGTGCAATCAAATCAGAAATAATGTTAGCACTCAAACAATGTGTTGGAACTTAGAAATGTTAAGAAATGTAAAGGAAATGTGAAAATGGACAGAATTAAGTGGTAAAAGAATATATTATACCTGTTTGAGCACTATCCGCTCCTCGTGCTCGTCCGCCATTAATCCAAACGGAAATAATGTGCAACGACCGGAAATAGGATCAACTCATCTCCAGTGTCAATTAGTCAACTCGCTGAAATAACACTGACTCTGAACAATGGTTTACACTGTAAGTGTTGATGTCCTTCAAATCAACACCAGAATCAACACTTTTCAACACTGGAAAATTAACACCATAAAAACAACTCTAAACAACACTGGAAATTTTGCTGTGTGCCTGGAACTACTTGGACCTGCCTGGAACAGCTGTAGTATAAAGAGGGAAAATTGGTGGACGTACGCTGCTTCCACGGTGGACGTACGTCTGACAGACCGACGAATAGGAATCTCGCCAGAGAGGCCAATCTACTTGTAACTAAACGAGACAATTATAACAGTCACAAGCCTGTTATAGGGTTGTTGCTCTTCCTCACCACTGGGGGCACTAGAGGGCACTAGAGGGTTGTGCTATAAGTCAGGTAATATGGTAGAAGGAGAGGTAGCATGCGAAGGCTAAAGCATGGCATTGCCATGTGCACCTTGAGTACTGGTTGGGAAATTTGTTTTAAATGCTCAACTCTAAGTTATATTGTGTATAAAATGTGTGTAATTTGTCTTTTCATTTGGCTTTGGAAGTGTGAGAATTTGTTATTTGGATTATTTGTTTATTATATCATTTTGTAGAAGGGTTGACTTTTTGTGTGTGGTCTGGAGGATGGTCTTTGAAGGGAAGTTTGTGGGAAAGATTTTTACTTTACTTTATATTCCAAAAGCTCTTCAACCTAACTCTACTCTTCAACTGTTCCGTATCACTTTTATACAGATCTATCACAAACTTTGATGTTTGAGTACAGCAGGCAACTGTATGGAGGACTTAATGGACATTGTGAGAACTTGAACGGAACTCAGATTTTTCAGAAGACTTTATTCACCTCATTTCATACTATCATCAGTCATGACTATACATGATCTATCTTGAATTTTGAAATAACCATTGCTATGCTTACTTGTATGTTTTTTTTTTTCTTAACATAAATATGATATTTTGCATTCCATATGAGTCTCTGAGTTGTGTTATGCTTTGATAAACAGATTATGTTATTGCAGTAGGTTTCCTTTTTATAGATAAGTTGTATGACTAGTTTTTGGTTTAGTTAAATCAGGAACGGTTATATAAATGGCACCCCAGATGGGACCCTATTGCATTTAATGTTTGTTGTTTGTTTGATATTATAGAAATGGCAGAGGGTGAGTGCGAACTGGATTCCAAGCTTGACTTTTCCACTGAACCATTTGTCATCAGGAGGGAATCTATTAGAGAGTTCATCAGCACGTTCAGTGAACTTTATATCGACTCTGAAGATGAGGAGGAAAGAGTTGTTGAGTCTGTTGATGACCTTTCTTTTCCAGCACCTCCACCACTTGACATGGAAGAAAGACCAGAGTTCAACTCTTTATCGCCGATGATGGACAGTTTGGAACAGCTAGAGAAGAGACTAGTATATATGGAAAAAGGACTGGAAGAGTGTAATAAAAAGGTGGGTGAAGGTTTTTCCCAGGTAGAAGTGGAGAGTAGATGCAAGAAGATGGAAGACAGACTAACCTATCGAATGGAGGGGGAATGTTCTAGAATTCAGCAAAAACTTGAACTTAGTATCCAAGACTTGTGTTCTGTTCTTAATGGTAACATTTAGATAAGCATTGAGTTTGATGTTTTCAGAAAATAACATGCTTTAAATGTTTAGTCAGATTCCTATGCGTTCTTATTTAGGTCATGGTCATTTTAAGATCGCGCTGTTCTAATTGTCCTATTACGTTACCCGTAGTCGGGAAGTAATCATTCACGCATTCCAAGCGCATTGTTTTTAGACGCTTATGTGCATCGCGTTCTCCTTATCTGTCTTCTCCATGTGTCTGGCATAGCATCGATGGTATGTATATTTGTCTTTGTGACATTGCATGAAGGAATTCATAGTTATTTTTCGTCAATACTTTGTTTGTAAAGTATAATCTGAGGACGGTTTGAATTTACTACAGCTATGCAAATGTTAGCTCACGTGTGTCGTTTGCTATGAGTTGCGCATTGTCTCATTGACCTGAATGTTATTCAAATGTATTTCTTCTTCTCTCTTGAAATCAGTACAAACGAAATGCAGCAGTAATAGTGCAAATTAGCCTTTATTCATGTTGAGTTAAGGTTTGATGAAGTTGGCGTGACTCTGATTTGTCATTGTTTTTTATGTGTTGCAGTTTCACTTTCCTCTGCATCTCCAATAAACCTGTGGAACTAAGAATTAATCTTCAGAGTTTTGGTGTTGAGAAAAGTTTAGCTGGCCGTCAAGATATTAAGTGAACATATCGAGGATGGCACAACTTGGGTCGCTCAATGGTAGACTGTTTAAAACGAAGAGACATCCAGCTTGACAATAAGTTCAAATCTCTCATCCCTCTGAAGTCAACTCCCATTCATCCAACCCAAAGCTCTATCCAGCCTCCCTCAGTTTCCCAAATCACTAACCAAACCTATCAAGTTCAACACAGTTACACTCCGTTGTCTGGTTCTGGAAATCCTTCTGCAGTTCCACCTGTAAAAATAGAGTTTACAAACTTTGATAGCAGTGAAGAGGATGATCCAGTTGCATTTATTGAGAGATGTGAAGAATATCTAGCCATCCGACCTCTATATGACTATGAAATACTAGCTTCTCTTACCTCTGTTTTAAAGAACACTGCAAAAGATTGGTGGGTGGCTGAGAAGAGAAATGTACAGACCTGGGAACAATTTAAGCAAGTCTTCCTGTGTTCATTTTTGACTATGAAGATGAAATGGCTAGAAGGCACCTAGAGAGAAAACAAGGTGCACAAGAGAGCATACGAGATTTTAATTTTCACTATAGAGCCCTCTGTTTAAAATGGAAAAATGATATGTCCGAAAAAGAGATCTTGCAGTCCATTCTTAGAAATTGTAACCCACGTTTAGCCAGCCTACTTAGAGGAACAGTATGAGATGTGGGTGAATTAGTAAGAATTGGAACACAAATTGAGAAAGATTTGGAGGAATCAAAAAGATATTGGAATAATGTTAACTCTGAGGCTCAAAGAAAGAAGTCACAACTTAACATAGAAACAGTTCCTAAACCTCCCCATGCTAACACAAGAGTAATGCAATCAGTCCAAAGTACTTCAATACAAGATCCGAACATGATTACCTTACCTATCCTGCTGAGAAATGGGTACTTACAAGCTGTCATTGATACAGGAAGTACACTTTCTTTGATTCAGGAATCCTGCTGGAGGCAACTGAAAAATCATGAGGCATGGAAGTCAAGTAATGGACAAAATTTTCTACTAGCAAATGGCCAAAGCCAAACAGCTTTAGGAAAATCTGACTGGGAGTGTGTACTACAAGGCAAGATGTTCAAGTTAACCCTTTATGTAAAGAGAGACTCTGATCTGACTGTTCCAGTTATCCTGGGAATGGATTTCTTGATGACTTCAGGAATAATATAAGATTTCAAGAACTTACAATATTGTTTTTCTCCCATGCATGATGGTATTGTGCAGAGGTTTCCACTGTGGTCTCATGAATCCTCCAAACCCTCACTTCACTTCTATCTTGCACTACTACACCTCAAATGACTGTAGAAACCTTACAATCCATCAACCAACTGGTCCTGAAAGCAGACTCCACTGATCAATTCAAAAATCAACTAGAACGTCTGATGAGAAATTGGCCAACCATCTGTACTCACGAAATTGGTCACTCCAAAATAGTAAGACACCGAATCATCACAACAGATGAAATACCTGTTAGGAAGAGAGCATACCGAGTGTCAGTACCCAGACAACAGTTCGTTGACAATGAAATTCAAGAGCTGTTAAGTAAGAATATTATTCATCCCTCAGTCTCTCCATGGGCTTCACCTGTAGTCATTGTACCAAAAAAAGGAGGTGATTTAAGACTGTGTGTGGATTATCGGGGACTGAATGCAAAAACCCACTTGGATGGTTATCCCATGCCCCAGATGGACATACTGGACATACTGGAGTCCTTACATGGAGCATCAATATTCAGTACTCTAGATTTGAAGAGCGGATACTGGCAATTGGAAATGGAACCTGACAGTATTACAAAAACTGCATTTGTAACAGCAGCAGGACAATTTTAATTCTTGCGTCTTCCGTTTGGACTTAAAAACTCTGCAGCATCATTTCAAAGGTTGATGGAGTGTGTTCTCAAAGACATTAGAGGGAAGTGTTGCTTTGTTTACATAGACGATATAGTAGTGTATTCAAAAAATGAACAAGAACACTTACAACACCTGAATCAAGTCTTCAGCTGCCTCCAAGCCAGACTTACATTGAATCTCAAGAAATGCAACCTTGTGCAACAATCTCTCTCCTTTCTAGGCCATGTGGTATCCGCTGAAGGAGTAAAAACAGACCCTTCTAAGGTTGCAGCTATATGTGATTTCCCAGTACCTCAGTCTCTCAAAGAGTTGCAAAGATTTTTAGGATTGGCTGGATGGTTACCGCCGTTTTATTCCAAATCTATCTGAAAAAGCCGCACCACTCCATTCACTGAAGATGAAGCAAGCCACGTGGACATAGACCGAAGAATGTCAGCAGTCATTTGAAAGAATCAAACAAGACTTGTCCAGAGCCCCGGTACTCATCCCTCCTGATTTCAGTAAGCCTTTCAGGGTACAAACTGATGCAAGCGAAGTTGGTCTCGGAGCTGTGTTGACACAAGAGATTGATGGACAAGAACATGCGATCGCATATGCTTCTAGACTGCTTCGAGGAACAGAGCAGTCATACTCCGTATCTGAAAAGGAATGTCTTGGAGTGGTGTGGGCTATAGAAAAATGGAGAGCATATTTGTAAGGAACACCATTTGAGGTAATCACTGATCATGTCGCTTTAACTTGGGTCTTCCAACATCCCAAACCTTCATCCAGATTAACTTGTTGGACAATTCGACTTCAAGGCTATGAGTTTCAGGTGAAGTATAGAAAAGGACAGTGTAACATTGTCCCAGATACATTATCCCGAAGTTTAGACACTACCTCAACACACATGCTTGCTATGGTTAAAGCCACCAGAGATTCTGGAGTCTCGGCCAATTTACCTGTTGACTGGTCAGATATCGCAACAGCACAACAGAATGACCCAGAAATACAAGAGTTGAGCCAAAAGGCTAATTTACAGACAAGTCAAGATCCATCTAGAGTTCACTATGTTATTCAAAATGGATTCTTGTTCCGTAGTGTCCTGGATGGACAAAAAGGGTCCAAATTACTGCTGGTAATACCTGCTTGTTTACGACCTGAGTTTTTAAGATATGCACATGACAGCCCACTTAGTGGACACTTGGGTCGACTTAAAACGCTGTTGAGATTGATGGAAGTTGCCTACTGGCCAAGTTTGAGAAGTGATATATGGAAATACTGCAAGGAGTGCCAAACATGCCAGAAGTATAAACCAACCCTCTCCATGTACTGGTCCGTACGTTAAGGTGGTCTGCGCTCCCATCACATGTCGCAACTCACCCACCATCTCCTCCTCTGGAGTCAGAAGCATCTGAGGTTGCTTCGCTCCATTCATGTCCCCGGTGTGTTCAACCTTGCTGCTGACGAGCTCTCACGAGCGGCGCTGCTGGGAGAATGGCGACTCCACCCCCAGGTGGTCCAGCTGATCTGGAGAGGCTCAGGTAGACCTGTTTGCCTCACCAGAAACCTCCCACTGCCAGTTGTTTTACTCCCTGTCCGAGGGAACACTCGGGACAGGTGCACTGGCACACAGCTGGCCCCGGGGCCTTCGCAAATATGCATTTCCCCCAGTGAGCCTAATTGCACAGACACTGTGCAAAGCCAGGGAGGACGAGGAGCAGGTCCTGCTAGTTGCGCCCTATTGGCCCAACCGGACCTGGTTCCCGGAACTCTCACTCCTCGCGACAGCTCCTCCCTGGCCCATTTCTCTGAGGAAGGACCTTCTTTCTCAGAGACGGGGCACACTTTGGCACCCGTGTCCAGTACTCTGGAAACTCCATGTCTGGTCCCTGGACGGGGTACTTAACACCATCACTTCGGCACGTGCACCGTCTACGTAAGATGTGCTTACGCTTTGAAGTGGAACCTGTTCATTGAGCGATGCTCTTCTCGCCAAGAAGACCCCCGAAGATGCTTGTTTGGAGTCGTGCTTTCCTTCTTGCAGCAAGGGTTGGAGCGTAGGCTGTCCCCCTCCACCCTCAAAGTCCATGTTGCTGCTATTTCTGCATACCATGACCACATAGATGGCAAATCCATTGGTAAGCACAACCTGGTCGTCAGGTTCCTTAGGGGGGCGAGACGGTTAAATCCTCCTCGACCCCCCCCCCCCCCTCCATACCCTTTTGGGACCTTGCTCTGATGCTAAGAGCACTTCAGAATGCTCCTGGTTGCATTGGCCTCCATCAAGAGGGTAGGGGACCTGCAGGCATTTTCGGTCGATGATTTGTGCCTTGAGTTCGGGCCGGGTGACAGCCACGTGGTACTGAGACCCCGGCCTGGCCCAAGGTTGCCCAAGGTTCCTACCACTCCCTTCAGGGACCAAGTAGTGAGCCTGCAAGCGCTGCCCCCGGAGGAGGCAGACCCAGCCCTGGCTTTGCTCTGTCCAGTCCGCACTTTGCAACTCTACATCAACAGAACCCATAGCTTCAGGACCTCAGACCAGCTCTTTGTCTGTTACGGAGGCCAGCAGAAAGGAAAACACTGTCTCCAAGCAGAGAATGGCCCACTGGATAGTGGATGCCATCGCCCTGGCTCACCAAGCTCAGGGCGTGCGCTGCCCGCTCAGGTTGCATGCGCACTCCATGAGAGGTGTCGCATCCTCCTGGGCGCTGGCTCGTGGCGCCTCGCAGACAGACATTTGTAGAGCTGCGGGCTGGGCGACACCTCACATGTTCGCTAGATTTTATAACCTTCGTGTTGAGTCGGTCTTCTCCCATGTTCTCGCCTCAGGTCAGAGGCACGGAGAGGCCCCGGCTTAGTGTCAGCTTGCTGCGCTTACATGCGCTCTTTAGTCCAGAGAGTCCCTACAAGGCAGACCCTGTTGAGTCCTCCGATTCCCCCTTCGGCAGCCGACATGGCGGAGCGTCTGGCGCCAGGCCTATACTCCGTTGCATCCTTGAGAACCGGGTTTAGGCTGGGTACCATATTTGTGACCCTACAGAGATCCCATATATCTGGTTCCACGGTTGCTCCTAAACGAAGCCCGTGTCTTTCCCTCTGGGAGAACCCACCTCTCATCGAGTTGGAGTCACCCCAGTTTTTCCATATGCAGTACAGCCCCACGAGGTTAGTCCATATGTATTTTCCACATAACTCCTTTGGGAAAGGATGTGGCTTCCGCAGCGTTCCTTCCCAGCGGAAGGGTATGCTTTCCCAGTGTTATCCAATAGCCTCACTGAGTGGGTTTTGGGGAACAGCAGTGATCGACACTCTCTGCGTCAGCCCTGTCCCACCGTCCCCAGACAAGGGGGTTCAGATGGCTTACAACAGAGCACTAGAAGGGGGCAGCTCCTGTGGCGCTTTGGTAGGGATTCCTATTCGTCGGTCTGTCCGAGGGTTACCTTTGTAACCGAGACGTTTTTAACATTGATAATAAGAAATGTTTATTTTTTCAAAAAAGAAAAAATCTTACCCAACTCAAACTTTCGAACGGTAGTCTCCCAGCAAACATTGGTCCGATGGCAATGTTGTGTCCCTGGCCAAAAATAGCCACGGTAGGACGGCATAAATCGATAAAAATATGTAACATTCAGGTACATTTGAAAATGCATTCAGGTACATTTGTACATGATTACAATTCTCTGGGGTAATCTATACAGTAAAACTTGAAAAAACTTGACTTGAAATAGGAATATTATAGAATAGTAAAGTCCAGATCTGTTCTTGCCACAACAGACAATAAAGAATGAGTATGGATAGTAAAGATTGAGTACAAATCAATGTTCTAATCTAGAATATAGTGTATAATTATCTCCAAATTATAACCATACTATGATTAACTCAATGCTTTATTGCAAATGAGGCAACATTGTTCTTCCAGGGCCTTGTTTACACCTGGTATTAAGAAGCGTTTTCGTCAGTCCAATCACATGTAAACAACGTTAAATACAGGTGTAAATGTGGTCTTAACACTCTGAGGTCTGAGGGTATCGCCGGCGATACCACCGTGGTTTTTTTCTTATCAGTGTGAAAGAGACTCAAAATACTCCGTCAATGTTGCACATACAATTAAGAGTTATACACCATTTTAATCTGTGGAATATCTTCTTTCATTTGTGTACACTCAGAGTAAAAACAAAATGTTGTGCTTTTTGTAAAATAAAGAAAACTAACATGATGCGTGATCTCTCGTCTCTCTCTGAACGAAGTCCAATCTGATAGTTCTTAGAAAATGAACTGTAACTTAGTGAATACTTATGACAAAAAAATTACACTTATGTCTAAAAAAACGTTAAGATGTCAGGTTTTAAAACATATGTCAAATCGAAAACAAACCTTCTGTGTTTATGTAATCTGTATGAAAAGAGAGCCATGTCAGAAGTCTGTGATTCAGCTCATTATCCGCTAATGTGGCCACGCCCACGGAGCCAGCGCTATTCAGACGCAAATTCAGTCAATACATGCATTCATCATCTCAATCGTGTATTTATTGTCTTCAAAAGCGTTTTGAATAGCCATATTTAGCGATCTCTTGCCTCTGTTAGTTCCTTGATTGTCACATGATATGCCTCTTCTTTTACTGAGGCATTTGTGGACAAAAGGGGCAGAGCGCCCTCCGGCTCAAGTATGAATTAAAAACACAGCATCCAGCGCTCATAATGATGACAATAAATATAGAATAATAAATATTACTCCTCTGTATAGAAAATTGATATAAACATATGAGAATCCATCAATATTTCTCCAAATGTGTATGCTTTTAAGCATATTAAGAAATTATGGTCAATATAAGATTTTAAGAGTCAAAATGTGAAGCTTAAGTCTTAGATCTTTTTAATGATGTATACTTGTCAACTGCACATCAACATTTAGGCTCTATAATATAACAAATATAGTAGCCTATATGAAATGCCCTAGAGGTAGGAATGTTCAGACGCTTTGCATCACAGAAAGTATAAATTATATTAAAGTATATTAAAATAGAAAACCATTATTTGGTTAGAGACTTGAGACTTCTTTTAAAACATTATAATGGCAATGTGTTCAATCTTTTGACTGGTAGTGTAATTTAACATAGGCCTATACAAAATTTTCTTCATATCATGTGCAATAATACGTGCATGCATGAGATCACAAAAATCATGTTTTTTTTTGTCCTGAGTGGACTTTAATCCTGTTATCAGCATGATCACAGAGGGTTTTTTCACAGCCTACCTGACTGAAAGGCCTCATTAATATGCAAGTCATTTCAGGTCATTATTATTCAATTCTTTTGTCTTCTCAGGTGAGAATCACCCATTATACATGAGGATTCACGCCTCCATGCATACTGTGTTTCTTGACCAAAAGTGTCTTAGAAAATTTAAATATCTCTATTGTTTTATATGAAGGAGTAGGAAGGATAATTTTTACTTCATTCTGAAGCAAAAACTCTAGTCTACAACCTCCAATACCCAGAATCCTTGTGAACACAGTTTTGATATATTTTTTTTGGCCTTATTTCAGTGACTTAAGTTTTTTGTTTTTTCAATAACCATGCATAAACGTTATTCCTTCAAAAACACAAACATGTACGTACATGTTCCTCACATATTATTGTATTCGGTTTTATGAACAACTGAAAAAAGCACAAATGTCAGGGCATGTCAAAACTTCTCCAGGGCCCCAAAAATCCTCAGACCCCTGAGGGTTAAACTTTTTGAGCCTATCCACTTTTGACCACCTCCAGAGGTTGTCGAATGTATTCGACATATCTTTTGTAGTGTAGACACTCATGTGGTCGAATGCATTTGAACAAACACAAAAAACCACCTACTCTGCGCCTACTGACCTAACGCGTATACCTTATGGGAAGCATGCTAACCAGATGGGATTTAAAATTACAAATTAATTACTTCTAGCTTCTGACCAAGGCTGTATCTCAATAGTTTTATCTGATCTTAGTAAGCATTCGACACTATAGATCATAAAATACTCTTAGATCGAGTACACAATTACACTGGTATTCACGGACAGGCATTAAGGGTTTTTTTTTAGATCGTACCTGTCAGTCCTTTTGCCTATTTAAATGGGGAAAATCTAAAATAATGTTAGTAAATTATGGAGTGCCGCAAGGATCTGTGTTAGGCCCTCTGTTTTTTTCAATATATATGCTGCCACTTGGTAATATAATAAAAAAAACATAGAATTAGTTTCCAATGTTATGCCGATGATACTCAGTTATATATTTCATCACGACCAGATGTAATCTCTAAATTAAAGATGCATCTCTTTTGCCAAGCATTCACATAATGTACATCATATTGATGAACTAGTGTTTTTTATGTTTCGGCTACAGAGATGAAGTCGACGATGCGGTCTCGTGATCTCTGGATCAAGTGAACGTGCCTATATGTAAGTTTCAAATGGATAACATAATCTGAGAATATTTGTTTTAGTTTTGAATCGGTTCATTTAAAAGTAGACATTCCAAGCTTTCCATAGATATTTTTCTCATGTCTGTGAGGAAAGTATACGCTGAGTTTCGGTTCAGTTTTGTGATGTGCTCAAGTTAACTTGAAACCGTTTGTTTTCATTATTTTACAAAAGCACCATGTTTTGTTGTAATTTTGAGTTTCCAGAAATAAAAGCAATCCATTTAGTCTCAAAAGTTGGATTATTCTTATCTGTATGACCAAAAATTATGAATTATTTTAAGTTCAATGCATGGTGCACGGTGCCTCCATGGCTACGTTCACACTGTCAGATCAAATCCGATTTTTTTGTTTGTGTAACTGGAATCAGACCTAAAATTATTGATTGTCCACATTGTGTATCGCAACTGTTCAGATCCCATTTGTGTCTCCATGCCGCTCAACAACCGCAACATGGAGGGGTTTGCAATACAGATGTTGCCTTATTTACAACATGACAATGTGTAGCCGCCCCACTGGTCTACTGCAGCTTATAGGCAGCAGCAGAAACGTAGGAAGTCTCTAATTCTCGCTAAGGCTGCATTTATTTAATCAAAAATACTGTAAAAACAGTAAGAAATATTACAAATAAAAATAGCTGTTTTCTATTTGAATATACTTTAAAATGTAATTTATTCCTGTGATTCAAAGCTGAATTTTCAGCATCATTACTCCAGTCTTCAGTGTCACATGATTCTTCAGAAATTATTCTAATATGTTGATTTGCTTGTCAATATCCTAAATATGTTGATTCATGATTCAAATATGTTGTCACTTTGATAAATTTAATGCATCGTTAATGAATAAAAAATATATACGTTTTAATCTTACCACAAATGTTTGGATGGCATCATGGTTTCCACAAAAATATGAAGCAGCACAACTGTTTTCAACATTTATAATAATCGTAAATATTTCTTGCGCTGCAAATAAACATATTGAATGATTTCTGAAGGATCATATGACACTGAAGACTAGAGTAATGATGCTGAAAATTCAGCTTTGATCACAGGAATAAATTACAGTTTACTATATATTCACATAGAAAACAGCCATTTTAAATTGTAATACTATTTCTGTTACAGTACAGAAGGGTCGGAGACAACGGGAAACGGGTAAGTGATGTTTATTGAACAACCGGTGAGATAAACAGGAATGCAGGTGAGTAAATGGCAGAATTGCAGGTGGAATGATGGACTCTGGAGATAACTTGAAATACCCTGGAGACAAATGAATAGGTATACAGGAGTCCTTAAGGTAAGCATAGAGGTGAGTCTATGAACAAACAAGACCAGACAATGACTGTGTGAGAATGAGTGTCTTTTAACCTGGTGGTGATTGCGGTGCTGATGAAGTGCAGGTGTGTGTGATCAGTACTCTGGTGAGGGAGTGCGCTGTGATTGGGTGATGGTAGAGCCTGGCTTGTCTGTGACAATTTCACATTAGTTTTTACTGCATTTTTTGAATAAATAAATTCAGCCTTGGTGAGCAGAAGATTGTAATGTTTCCTAACTTTTGATAGGTACTGTATTTTGTGCTTTATTCTGTGTTTGGTTTTTTTTGTTTTTTTTTACATTGTATAAAATCAATTAGGACTTAATGCACAAGTGTCTGTGGTACATAAACCAATCATAAAATTGTATAGGGAAAATTAGATATTGGTTATTGTTCAGCAGTGTATTTGATTTATTATTAAAAGCAAATTGATTTCAAATTAAAAGCAAGAGATGAGATTTAAAAAAATAAATAAATAAATAAAAAAATTAGACACAGGTCAGATAAAAACTGGTATTACACCCAACATTTCTGTCCCCCTCACTTCTAACATGATGGCTATGTCCCTGGACATTTACATTTTATGTAGCGTGAGAAAGTCACATAAACCACGCAAAATCTGATCAGAGCAGTCAGACTGAAACAGATTTCCAGAAATGCGATTTCATGCACAGTCCAGGTAACAATATACAGTCCAAAGATATGCAGCAGAGAATCGTAGATGGGTAACAGATAATGATGTTACGGTCTGTGCCGAGGCTTCGGAGTGTGTGTCGAGAAATCCCGGAAGCTTTCAGTGAAGCGCGTATCGAGGCTTGTATCGCTTTAGATCAATGACGTCATTGATGACGTTCGAAGCCTCGCTTCTGCCTGACTGGTTCGAATGGTTCGACTGGATGCGGTTCAAATCTTGACATGACATTTTGACAGACATATAAACCATGGGATCCCCTCAGAATTTGTGGTTTTAGAATAATAATATCGCCCCTCCTGCCTGTTATGACCAAAGAATTTGTTTACACACATTTGATAGCCCCATTCATTTGAAGCCAATACGTTTATTACACACTTATGTTATACAATCATTATATACAACCAGAAAATACACATTACATTCAAATAAATATATAAGTCTTTGTGGAAATTGATTTTTTTTCTTCAGCGTTATTTCTAGGCCATAACTGCCGCAAAATACAGTGTATCACAGATCACATCGGATCATCTGTAATGTATTTACTTGTTTTACACTCTTTGACCACCAGGTGATATTGTGAGCAAATGAAGCCTCGAGAAATGAACCTTTATGCGAACCACTTGGCTGAAAAGCTTCAATGCTTCATGAGGCTTCATCTCGCCATCACTAACAGACAACAGGTTCGGTAACAGGCAGGCAGGCAGACAGGTAGGTAGGTAGGTAGACAGGATAACAACGCTCAGAAATGTACACACAGGTGAAACAAGACCTTGCAAAAATGTGTGGTGAATGAGAGTCTTATCTTATATAGTCCTGTTAATGTGCTGCAGCTGGGTGTGGTGATTAGTGATTAGTGTGGAGTGTGTGCAGGTGACTGGCAGGGAGGATTATGGGAATTGGAGTCCGGGAAGTGACAGGAACGTGACAAGTTGGATATGCGCCAAATAATAGCACACATTTATCTAGTTTAATGATAGCGTGAGCAGACTTGTAAAGTTGCTACTACTTGCATGTTTCAAGTGATAAGCCATATTTGAGGTTGGGGAATGAAGAATGATAGGCGAATGATTGGATTTCTTGCCGTTAACAGCCTGTCAGTCACAGACTGCGTAAGCCACTTCCTGTGTAGTTTATTTTTCTTTCTGCGACTAACCGACTAATACCAATTTTGGGTCGACTAAGCCTCTTCTTGTCATCTAATGGTTAGTCAACTATTAGGGGGCAGCCCTACAATTTACCCAATAGTATTTGACACCCTGGGTTGTTGGGAAAACACAGCATACTGCAGCCATGGAAGCCAGCAAACAAACTGGGTCAGTGATCACAGATTCTACTCGACCTAAAAAGCCTTGGTATCCATCTAATGTCCAGAGGCATATTAAAAGATGAATAAATCAATTCATAATGTAAGGCTCGTTGCCTTCCATTGTCCATTGTGCTTATTCCTGTTGTATGTCCTCAATCTGGCAAATCATGAGAAACAACTCTCTCCAGTATTTTGAATTGGGCCTACAGTACCCATTAAACCACTAGCTGTCAATATTGCATACTCCACCTTTAAAGTTTGTCAGCTGATGGCCTAAGTGTGGTTTGAAGATGAAAAAATTACTAAGCACAATGTTCTCTCACCAGTCCTGATGTCTAACATGTACTCACATTTTTCGGTGTAGTCTTGAGGCTATCAGAACAGAAACAACAGCTGCTGCTCTCCGTATGTTTTCCCCCTGTCTCCTTTTGCCTTCATATGTTAAATTGTGCAAGCTTATTTCATCCATTAGATCGAAAGATCTGAAAAAAAAAAAAAAAAAAAAAAAAGTGAAAAAGTGTAATACATGGATTGGCTCTCCACAACCTTAAGAGGTATTTAAAATTCCCTGCTAGTGGACTACATTTTCCATGCGTCAACAGAACATGCCTGTATCAGAAATTGTTTCTTCTTATAATCTCAAAATCTTTCATGAATATTTTCTTCCCTCTTACAGTATCTGTAAAGATGTCTTATAACAATGTGATTGTGAGAGAGCAGATAGAAAATGACATGAGCATTTTCCACATCACTGCATGTCACTGTTGACCCCTTTTAACTTTTATCATATTACGATTCCTCTAGTAAAGCTGTCAGACATTCTATTGTGGATCTATATGGTCTCTGTGCTTGAGATACATCAATGGTATTCATTATTAAGAAAGTAAAGGCCTTACACTATCCAGATTAACTCCTATCTTTCTTCAAAAATTGCAATTTTATTTTAACAAAACACCTAAACGTACACCCAGAAAAAGAAAATGCAAATATTAATACTGCTTTTAACAAAATGTGCAAAAGTCTAAATTCAAGCAGCATGGTGTATTTTGATACATCTGCATTCATGTGATAAAAACAGAATTAGGAGTGTTGCATAATTACCAATTTAATATGGAAAGACTGGGGCAAGTTGTCACAAACACTAACTAACACCAACTTTATGGATTTTAGTAAAGATTGCCTTAAAGGGTTAGTTCACCAAAAAATGAAACTTCTGTCAGTAATTACTCACGTTCATGTTGTTCCAAATCCGTAAGACCTTTGTTTATCTTTGGAACACAAATTAAGATATTTTTGATGAAATCCGAGGATTTCTCAACCACACATAGGCAGCAACATCATTGCACCTTTTGAGATCCAGAAAGATATTAAAGACATCATTAAAATAGTCCATGTGATCAGTGGTTCAACTTTGTTTAAGCTTGTGCGCAAAGCAATAATAACTGATGGAGCAATAATAACTGACATGATTCATGATAGCATGATATTTTTAGTGATATTTGTAAATTGTCTTTCTAAATGTTTAGTTAGCATGTTGCTAATGTACTGTTAAATGTGGTTAAAGTTACCATCGTTTCTTACTGTATTCACGGAGACAAGAGCTGTCGCTATTTTCATTTTTAAACACTTGCAGTCTGTATAATGCATAAACACAGCTTCATTCTTTATAAATCTCTCCAACAGTGTAGCATTAGCCGTTAGCCACGGAGCGTAGCCTCAAACTCATTCAGAATCAATGTAAACATCAAAATAAACACTGTACTTACGCGATTAGACATGCTGCATGACGAACACTTTGTAAAGATCCATTTTGAGGGTTATATTAGCTGTTTGAACTTTTTTTTTTTTATGTTGTTTAAGGCAAGCGCGAGCTCTTGGGGTTTGGAGCACGAGATTTAAAGGGCCACACACCCTGAATCGGCTCATTTCTATTTATGCCCCAAAATAGGCAGTTAAAAAAATGAATTAAAAAAAAATCTATGGGGTATTTTGAGCTGAAACTTCACAGACACATTCAGGGGACACCTTAGACTTATATTACATCTTTTAAAAAAAAGTTCTAGGGCACCTTTAATCTTTCTAATGATGCTCAGTTTGCCCAGATCAAGTAAGAGTGTTATGTTTAATGTGCAGTGAATGTTGAGCAGCAATAATCTGGGGCTGTCATCGATCCTTGAACATTTAGGGGCTAAATAACAAATAGAGTGAATGGATTTTTAACATAATAGGGTGATTGTGTACATACACTGCAGATACATAAATATGTTCAAAAACTATATTAAAGTGAAATATAAAACAACTTATTTTTCACCTACTGTGAATTATTGCAGTACCTCTATTCCCAATCTACAAAGTCCCTTGCTTGTTTGAGAGGAACTACACTAGCCTGCCACCGGGATGCGAGATCTGCCGGTTGTAGGCGGGGGAGGAGTACAGAAATGGCCATCAGGTAGGACACTTTGTGCTTTCTGTTGTGTGCTGAACCAACATCATTCATGGCAGACCACATGATTTTTGCATTGATTGTAGCCGAAGAAGTGGATGCGACTGAAATAAGAATATATATTTACTAGATAGCATAGTCTTATTTTTTGTTAATGTTTTGTGTGTTTTGTTTGAATATCAGATATTCAATATCAAGACCTGGTTAAATACGGGAACTTGTCTAAGCAAAAACACGCAACACATGTCGTCCTTGTCATCACAGAATCTGACCAATGAGAATAAAGTGTGTCATCATCAAGGATTTCGCAGCCGATTTTAAGCAACTATAGTGCCTGACCTAGGTGGCTGGTCTCGTTTTGCTCTCGCTGTATTTTGATGGCACGTGATCGTAAGCCGGCTACAGTGTCGATCAAAGTCTGACAAATTCTCTAACCAGAATGCATTGCATTTGTCAGGCAGCCAATCTTTGTGGCACCACATGAAGTTGAACAAGCCTAATCGCAAGCTTCAGCTACCAAAACTTTTAAAGCAGAGGTGTCCCTGAACTCTGCAAGACAGTGGCCCTCCAGGAGCAGGACTGGACACCCTGTTCTCAATTATAAACACACAGTTAATAATGTTCTTGGTATTAAAGGGTTAGTTCACCCAACAAAGAAAATTCTGTCATTAATTACTCACCCTCATGTTGTTCCACACCCATAAGACCTCCGTTCATCTTTGGAACACAATCAGAAATTGTTTCTTCTTATAATCTCAAAATCTTTCATGAATATTTTCTTCCCTCTTACAGTATCTGTAAAGATGTCTTATAACAATGTGATTGTGAGAGTGCAGATAGAAAATGACATGAGCATTTTCATCTTTGGAACACAAATATACAAAGATATTTTTTATAAAATCCTATGGCTCAGTGAGGCCTCCATTGACAGCAAGATAATTAATAAAGTCACGTGATTTCAGTAAACAAGACTTTGTTACATCAAAAGTGTTTCGAAATGTTTCGAAAATTCAAAGGTTCATGTCACTTTGGCAGTTTGATACATGCTCCAAACCACTGATTCAAAACAAAAGATTTGTAAAGCTTAAAAGCTTCATGTTTTGAAATCACCCATCAAAAGATATTGTTGAATAAAGTCGTTATTTTGTTGTTTTTTTTGGCGCACAAAAAGTATTCTCGCCGCTTCATAATGTTAAGGTTTGAACCACTGTATGAACTGTTTTAAATATGACTACAGTACCTTTCTGGGCATTTGAAAGTGTTAATTATCTTGCTGTCAATGGAGGCTTCACTGAGCCATCGGATTTTATAAAAAATATCTTAATTTGTGTTCCGAAGATGAACGAAGGTCTTACGGGTGTAGAACGACATGAGGGTGAGTGATAAATGACATTATTTTCATTTTTGGGTGAACTGACCCTTTAACGTGTCAATTCAATCCCAAGTTGGATTCTGAACATGCATATGATCAAGCATATGGCCAGTGGAACCAACTTTGCAAGCACGACTTGAACAGAACGTTTCACAGTGGAAAGTTTTTATTTTGTAACTCTCTTACTTTTCAGATACACTGTTAGGTTTCATTTGTCTTCTTCACTGTAATAACTTACTGAAGTGACAGCATAAAAAAAAAAAAAAAAAAAAAAAAAAAAAAACATACTTGAAGTGTATATTTCTAATTCAGAAATGTGTCTGCAGATAACGTGATACTGTGATATTTTACCAGTAACATTGCTTGTGTAACATACCTGACCTAAAATGCCCTGGGTTTACATATATCTGGGTAGTATTTCATTTTGCTCTGAAGATCAAATCCCTGGCTTTTGAACAATGACTTTCAAATAGAAAATGAATACGCCTGTATCCTTATTTCTGGTTAGCAGATGCTGCTTTTCTGGCTCAGCGGATGGGATACTTCAAGCTTTTGAGTATCAATTCTCTCCTGTTTGAGGAGAGATACTGTGATTTGTGTGTGTGTGTGTGTGTGTGTGTGTGTGTGTGTGTGTGTGTGTGTGTGTGTGTGTTATATAAACCAATTCATACAAACAGTTTCTGCTGAGCCATAAACTGCTTTGCCTTCTGAAAAGAAGAGTTATGAGAGTTTGACACACACAAAATAACAATCCACAGTAGCAGTGCAGACAAATTGACTGAGGTTTAGGTCCTTGTTTACAGTGCCAGAGTGTCTTGGCATTATGGGTGAGGACATCAATTGGCTTATTTTGGCAGTTAATAGGATAATTTCTTGTAAATTACATGATGTACCATTTGGCTGTATGCTAGAGACATTAGCAGAGAGAAGATATTAGATATTGAAACTTTCACAAAGATTGCATGATATGGGGTATCTTACAGACCTAAGGTACAATATTTTACAAAAAGAAAATACAGCTGCCTTGATGCTGCCAGGATTTTGAGAAACATTATAGGTTCAAAAGCACCTTTCTTCATTGACAATTATTCAAAAATATTTGTGCATTTCTTCTTATTAATTTGCAAAAATGTTATACCACAAATATTTCGTCCTTTACCTGTGATTTTTAAGGTGTTTTTCCGCCTGTCAGATCATTTTCTTGCAGCTTTAGAGTAATTAGTCACATGGTATTTACGACTCAGATTGGCTTAAAAAAACAAACAAAAATCCTGTTATCTGGAACGACACACCATGACTAGAGATGAAGATGAACCAAGGAGTGGGAGTTTATTGCAAAACCATTACGAAACCAGGTTCCAGGTTGCGGTGGTCAGTGAGAACCAGGAATGGATGACGGGCTCCTTTCAGTGCTGCCACTCAAAGGCCTCCTTCAGGTTGTTGAAGGCGTGGGTCTCTTCTGGTGGACTTGGGCTTGAGACTTAAACTTATTCTTGAGAAGCGATGTTAAAGAAGCTGTGAATTGGCTGTAGAATTGGTGTTACGTTCACAAACTTAATAAATACATATTTACAATACTCAAAACTCAAACAGGCTAACTATGAAATAATAAAATAAATAACTAGAAAATTCACTAAAATCAGCTTGCTTCCAATTTAGTGTTCTGTGTGTTCACTGAGAAGTATCTCGACACGTACAGCCGTGCGCTTTCGGGTATTTCAGCCTCACGCCTGTTGACTTTCTTCTTGAGGAAAGAAATCCATATGTGTTATGAATGGCTAAAATATTGCGTTTGCCGAGGCAACGTGTAGATTATGAGACCATATAATAAATAAGCAGCTTAGATCTGTGTGTCTCTCTGCCAGACGCTATGGAAGAGACATTAGCTGCATGTCTCTCCCATGATGCTGTCCAACCCAAACATTGCCCACCAAGCCTTGCCGTATAACATTTTCGCTGGTGGGCAAGGTGTATTTGGCGGCAGGCCAGGCCTGCATAGGGACCTGGATGAGAGCCAAGGTGTGGGGCCCGATGCATAAAAGAACTGCATTGGGCCACTGATTTATCTCTCTGTGCCACAAAGGAGACAGCTCGTGCCATTGGCCGCTTCATGGTAGCAATGGTGGCCATGGAGAGAACCTCTGGCAGAGGTTCATTCCTTATCACCATAGGTCCCGAGGGGCTGCTCCCAGTGGGAAGCCCCAGCCATTTATGTCCGGCTCCTCATACCGGCACAGAAGGAGAGTGTTGCTGCTCAAAGCAACACTCTTAGCCGTAGCCCGTGAAGGAGAAAATGGATCTGAGGACCGTTATTCTCTCTAAGCAGGTTTCAGGAAAGAGGTCCTGGTGTTAGAGTCAGGACTCTGAGGACACCCCTAGTCCTCAGGAAATCGATTTGTCAACCCCGTTGCCTACGCTGCATTGGGGCACAATGATTTTCAAAGAAACCCAAACCCCAATGTCCGCCCACCTTCAGGAACCATGGTTACATGTGTAACCTGAGACGTTCCCTTTTGAGGGAACTTGTGCTGCGTCGTATTAGGTCTCTGAACATAGACCTCGACCTCCAGAGGCCTGTTGCATAAAGCTAGTTGAACAAACTCTGAGTTTCAGAGTAGGTTTGGAGTTGATAAATCTATATAAATCCAACCTGGTTTAGATCAGGCTCAACAGGCTCACAACGCTTGATATAAACGTTCTCTGTCAACTCAGGTTTAATCCAGAGTTTGCAGTTAACTCTGAAATGCGTGCACCTGCGACACGTGTGGCAAACAGCCAATCACACGGAATATGGAGAGCATCTATTTGATTCACTTCTCATGAGAAAGACGTACAGTTCACTTAAAATATCAAGAAAATAAATGCATTTACAAAGCAGGAATAAACACTGCTGCAGTAGCGAAAGTTTGAGAAAGCAGCTGAAAGAAAATATCTGACTATATCAATGCATGTGAATCAAACAAATAGGCCTTAAAATTGATATAGTTTCACAAAGACCTTAAAAGAAAACATGTAAGCTTAAGCTGTTTTAAAGCTTTATATATGAATGCATGTATTATATTTATTTGAATTTAAAAGCAATGTTTAATATTGTCACTTCATTTAGTAATTATATGAATATATTATATGAATTATACATAATTATAATTCATAAAATATAAATATAATAAATAGCAGCAAAAGATTAGCAATTTTGTCTTTAAAATGTTTTCACTATAAACTGCTTTAATTTGGAGTGAGAGATACAGGGGAGTGGCTTTATTGCATCAGATACAGGTGTACACAAGCTTCAGAGCAGTCACACTGAAGACATTCCCCAAAGTGTCGTAATACGACGCAGCATCTCGTTTCCTTCTCAGGGAACCATG
The DNA here is from genome assembly GCF_018812025.1 of Megalobrama amblycephala. Taxonomy (NCBI): domain Eukaryota; kingdom Metazoa; phylum Chordata; class Actinopteri; order Cypriniformes; family Xenocyprididae; genus Megalobrama; species Megalobrama amblycephala. The sequence continues at coordinate 40,655,097 of NC_063045.1, read as the reverse complement.
GTTACATATGTGTAACCTGACACATGTTTGTTTTTTTGTTTTGTTTTTGTTTTTGTTTTTTTACTGCTAATTTCCACTCTATTGTTTCTGCCTCTCTTCGATCTCACCCACTTGTCCGTGTCTGTATGTAAATGATGCTACAGATACTCTATGCTTCAGTTTAACATCCTGTCTAGACAACATATGTCCTTTCTCCTCCAGGCCAGCTTGTGCAACAGCTCTGTCTGATGTTCTTCATGAACGTCAAAACCTCAATAGTGATTCGTACTCAATTTTTTTTATTGTTCACATGAGGAGATAGACAAATGTTTTTGCTATCAGGCCTTCTTCGGTGCACTTAATTATATTGAATGTGCACTTGTAGTGTACTTCAAATCTTACAGTTTTTCTCCATTGCTTAAACACATTTCTTGAAACTATGCCTCATATTCTCAAAACAGTAAACACAAATCCTTAACGTCTCACCCAATTCCCCAAACATCCTATTTTCAGGTCAAAATGAAGCTCTGCACTCAAAACCATTCACTCTTGCTGACAAACCAAACTTTGCCCTCGGACAACACACACAAGCCCTCAGAAACACACACACTACAACATAGTCTTACACACTGGTGCAATAAATAAAATTTTGTGCCCACCCCACAAAAAACAAAAAACAAAACAAACAAACAAACAAAAAACACCTTTTCACATGATGAACAATGAACACAAAAGACACAACCAATGTATACATTAGCACATTTTTATTCATTCAAAAAAAAATTATTCCACCTCAGCATCCCGTCTTTGGTCTGGTCAGGTCAGAGAATCTCGTCCACATCACAGGCTATATTGGCCCTAGCCAGGCAGCGAGGGTAAAATCCTCATGCATGCCTGATCCATCCCTGGCATGCATCTACTGTTATGTCATGGCAGGCTTCTTCCATGGCCTGGAGGAGGTGAACTCGGACATAAGATTCTCGATCATAGACTTTCCACCGCCATGCCGAAAAAAACTCCTCTATCGGGTTTAGAAAGGGAGAGTATGCAGGCAGAAAGATGTTTGCAAACCTTGGGTTATTGGTAAACCAGTCACGAACAAGAGCAGCACGATGGAAGCTGACGTTATCCCAAACAACAACGTAGTGAGGCTGCTCTGGCTGTGCTGGTTCCCTGAGGTCCAGCTGAAACATGCTCTCTTAGACCATCAAGGAAAGCAAGGAGAAGCATAGTGTTATAGGGTCCTAGAATGGCATGGCGGTAGAGTACCCCTCGTTGGCTTATGGCTGCGCACAGTGACATTCCCTCCGCGCTGACCAGGGACATTTACTATAGCACGATGGCCAATTATGTTCCTCCTCCTTCTCCTTCTTTTGGTCAGGTTGAAACCATCCTCATCCACGAAGATGATTTCATGGGGAACAGGCTGGCCTTCAATTTCAAAGATTCTCTGCAAAACACGAAACACAGTAAAGTAAATCACTTCCCTGAAGCACAGTTCAAGAGGGCACAAATGGCAGCATAAACTGCTATACTGTGATGGTATACAATACTTCATACAATATCAAAACTCATACCTGAACATATACCTATACCACTCGTTGGTCTTTCACTCTTTCAGTGTTTCGTTCGAAAGGGACGTGGTACGCCTGTTTCATCCGAAAAAGGTGCTTTTCCGAGGATGCGATCAATTGTGGAGAGGCTGATGGAATTTATGCCTCGAAAATGATGATTATCCTCAATCACTCTCCTTTGAATTTCTCGCAGCCGAAGTACATTATTGGAAATGACCATGTTTACAAGCTCCCTCTCTTGCTCCTCTGAGCCTTCATGAGCCTTAGCCTGCCTCCACCAGGTGGTCGTCTCTGTGTCCTACAAAAATAGAAGCAATCATTACTGTAACTGTCACATATCCTTTTTTATGGGAAAAATGGAAACATACTAAAACTCTCTGTATGCAAGGCAATTTGATGCATTTCTTTATTATAGTAGCATATGTGCAACAGTGTATGTGTATACAGGTGCTGGTCATATAATTAGAATATCGTGAAAAAGTTCATTTTTTTTATTGTAAATTATTTTTAAAAATGAAACTTTCATATATTCTAGATTCCCTACATGTAAAGTAAAACATTTCAAAATTATTATTATTTTTTTTTTTAAATTTTGATGATTAGAGCGTACTGGATTTTGGACTTTCATGAGCTGTATCTCAAAATATTAGAATATTTCCTAAGATCAATCAAAAATGGATTTTGTAAAACAGAAAAGTTCAAGTTCTTTAAAGTTTGTTCATTTGTACACTCAATACTTGCTTTACTTCATTAGCTGTACGCTCCAATCAACAAATTAAAAAAAAAAAAAAAAAAAAACTTTTGAAATGTTTTACTTTACATGTAGGGAATCTAGTATAAATGAAAGTTTCATTTTTTAAAAATAATTTACAATAAAAAAATGAACTTTTTCACGATATTCTAATTATGACCAGCACCTGTATGTATTCCTCCTTCTTGTCCTTCTCCTCCGCCTCCTCCTCCTCCTCCTCCTCCACCTCCTCCTCCTCCTCCTACTCCTCTCCCTCGCTCTCCTCCGCCTCCACCTCCTCCACCTCCTCCACCTCCTCCACCTCCACCTCTCCCTCTCCCTCTCCCTCCACCTCCTACTCCTCTCCCTCACTCTCCACCTCCTCCTCTCCCTCCTCCTCTCCCTCCACCTCCTCCTCTCCCTCTCCCTCCTCCTCCTCTCCCTCTCCCTCCTCCTCCTCTCCCTCTCCCTCTCCCTCCTCCTCCAACTCATCTTCTCCACCTCCTCCTCCTCCTCCTCCTACTCCTCTCCCTCGCTCTCCTCCGCCTCCACCTCCTCCTCCACCTCCTCCTCCACCTCCTCCACCTCCACCTCCTCTCTCTCCACCTCCTCCACCTCCACCTCCTCTCTCTCCACCTCCTCCTCTCCCTCCACCTCCTACTCCTCTCCCTCACTCTCCACCTCCTCCTCTCCCTCTCCCTCCTCCTCCTCCTCCTCCTCTCCCTCTCCCTCTCCCTCCTCCTCCAACTCATCTTCTCCCTTGTCCTTCACCATGTCCTCCTCCTCATCCTCCTCCTTCTCCTTCTCCTTGACCTATTCCTTAATTTCTCCATGAATCCATTGTTCCAAAACTCAAATGCTTAGCCCTGAATCAGTTCATTATCTATCTATTGAAGGATATGATTGATGTGTGTTCAATTTTGACTCTAAGTGTTTTCACCTGGGTAACTGTGTGCTAATTGAGCCGAAGCTGTGATAACTTGAGTGAACAATATTGAATGCTAGTGCTTTCTAAATGACAACATGGTGTAGGCAATGAGAAATTAAGGGATTTGTGTGTAGAGTTTTGCAGTGACAGTTCAACAAATCTGATTCATGTGTCAAAACAGGGGAATAGTGTTTATAGTTTAGGGAAATGGGTGTGCTTTTTGATAAATGGCGTTATGGTTTTGAAATTTTAGTTCAAAAGCCTGGTTATAGTGTTTAAGCAATCGAGAAAAACTGTAAAAGTATATTTTTAAAAACTCTGTGCACATAATATAATATTAATGAAATACAAAGTCGCTTAAGTGTACTTGAAAAGATTACACTTTCATGACTTTAATGCATAAGTACACTTAAAAAGTGCACTTTGTAATAATGTCAGGTTTTAGTTTAAAGTACATGGTAACACTTTACAATAAGGTTTGTTTGTTAACATTATGTATTACATAACTAACATGAACTAACCATAAGCAATACATTGTTACTGTATTTGTTAATCTTTGTTAACGTTAGTTAATAAAAATACAGCAGTTCATTGTTTGTTCATGTTAGTTCACAGTGCATTACAACACACATTTTCAAAACTTTGCCTCTTTTTTTTTTTTTCAAAACTTTACACACAAATCCAAGAGTTGCACACACAAAATGCCTCACATCTCTTACAAACTGAAGCACTGCATTCAAAATATCACAAACACATCTCAAAAGCAAACATTTTTACATTGCAAACACCTTTGCCATAATATTTACGGTAAACATGAAAGCAAGATTGAAACCAAACTATTTTTTTACTGTAAGCATCTGTGGTTGTGAATACAATATTACACAGTATGAAGGAAACTAAATACATCAACCAGGTGTAGTTGGACAGAAACAATGGTTGTGTTTGAAAAAGGAAATCATGATACTTCCTGTTAGATTGTTATGTGTTACATAGAGAATTGTGTGCTGTGTTTTGCAAAAAGTGTTTTATGAAATTGAAAATTGAGTTGAAGGCCAAGAATTAGTGTATGGTTTTGCAAATTTGGTGTGTGGTTCTGGTGTTTGAGTGTCAGGTTTCAGAAATTGTGAGACAAGTAAGGATTTTGTGTGTAAGCAGTCGAAAAAAACTGTATATAGTTTGGGTTTGATTTTTTTCAGAGATATTGTTAGAGTAAAGTACATGAATATATATATATATATATATATATATATATATATATATATATATATTCATGGATATATATCGGATACAAAACGGTAATTAATATGATTAGCGTTTTGCTTAACTATGTTATCAAACAGCTAATAATGTGTTGCTAATGTTACACAAACCATATTTACATTCACGAGTCAGACAGCTGCCTTCTAACAATCAATATCCTTAGAAATGCTTTGAACAACTCAGATCATCATTGGAGAAAGGCATACAGTTCATCATAACATCATAATATGCATCATATACCCTAAATCTACCCGATTTTTCATATCAACAGAAAAATATACCAGGATAACCTTCTTTTGAGACTTCCTTGTGTGGTTAGTTAATGATATGCTAAAGCCCGCCAGCATGTTGATGTGATTGGTTACTAGGTAGCTTGTGACGTCAAAAACACCAGCGATTTCAAACCGCGGGTTTGAGACTTTGAGACTTTGAGACTTGAGTCTTTGGTTTACTGCAGTTTTAAAGAGAAAATACTCTGCAATGGTGTTGACTTATGAATTTGCACATGGTTTGTCTTAAAGCATGTTAAAAACACCAGATAGACATATAAACAATATTGCATGATAAACAACACATATAAACAACAAACATGATTTTCACCACAGGGGGACTTTAACTCTTTACTCTTATTGTACTTGTTCATTCAGATTCCTATAATGCTTTGAGTCTCGCACCGCCGGGTATACGATCTCATACTCACAAACTCGTCAGTCTTGGTCATTAGACAGAGGCGATGACTAATATTCTAGAGGCCGTACCCACTTTGCTCATTATAGAATACATTATTTAGTCCCCATAGATCTGAACACACTGAATTATGGCAAGACTATATCTAACCAGAGGTCATGACCATTATCATAGAAATTAGCTGACCAACTTAACTACCTCTAATGGTGACTTTATATGATCATGCCGTGGTTTCCCATGTACACTTAGTTAGAAAAATATTACAATAATCAGAGGTTGAGGCCCACCCCTATTTAGACTGGTCTAGCAACACTCTGTTGCTCTTAACAGAAAAACCCATTATTAGCCTACGTAGTCTAAGTATACATAACTAATGCCAATTTGTTAGTCGAAGCTCTAAAATATCAGTTGATGTGCCCCACTGCTCCACCTAAGCTGTAGTCAATAATTTCAGAGTAAGGTAGAATAAAATCAAATGTAACAATTTATTAGTCAGGTCAGTACAATACAAAAAATCGATACAAAAATCAAATGCTCAGAAATAAAGAGTAAAAGAGGAGTACCTGACATCAGAAAGTTACATAAGTGTCTGCTGAGTAGCAGACATAAATGCTCAGTGTCTGAATGACACAAAACATTATGGGCCGACCTGGCTACAGAATCGCGCCTTGAGTCTCCTGCAACATCTACTCAGACCAAAACAGAAACTTCTTGCATTAATCAAGGTCCCAGACTGGATAGTTTACACCTTTTTGTGGACAGAAATCCATTTGCATGAAAGACCCTGTGAAAGGGGGCACGGCCACCACAGAGAGCAAAATATCTCTAAACTCTTAAAACCTTTATTACCTTTTTCTTACTTTATTACTTTTGTGGGAATTAGACCTTTGTACCAGTCACACTGAGACATTTCATATGATATCAAACATGTATAGCATTGTGTGATAATTGTTCACATTAAACCATATAGATTTTGGCTGAATTTCAGGTCATCTCTGCATGTAGAGAGAAGAGATGGGGGAAGGGGGGTGAAGGAAAGGGTATGTAGATTAAGGCAATGCTGAGGTGTGATCGACTCAGATAGGGATGCTAATTTTGCAATAAAGAGTTCAAATGTTAATTTCCTTTGTTTTCTCAAAGAGTAGCCCTCTCTTGGTCCAGACAGTCTGGCATCAGTCTTACATCGAGAAGTGCCATTTTCAAGTTTCTGAGTCGATCACTGTGCCACAACCCCAAATGTGTCCACCTGTGCTGAAAGTATAAAAAATGCATTTTGTTTTCTTGGGTGAAAATGTTTGTTGGCCTAAATTTCTGTCCATTCAGTTCAAGACATTCATCTCTGCCCTCTCTACTAGCTTTGCTAGCTTTTTTTCACAGACAAGACAACACACCATCAGCAGTCAGTTCTCACAACACAACCATCAGCAATCAATGCCCCACAAACACCCACCACCCACATGCAATTTCTTTACTCTTCTCTTTATCTTCTTTCACAGAGGCTGAGGTGTCTAAACCTCTCCCCTACCATTCTACCTCCTGCATCCTTGACCCTATTCCCTCCCTCCCATCTTATAAGCTATTTCTCCCACACTCCTTCCCACACATCATCAACACATTTCTTCTAAATGGCACGTACCCAGCAACATTCAAGCAGGCTTGGGTAATCCCAGTGCTTAGTGGAAAATTACAGACTGGTCTCTCTACTCCCATTTATAGCAAAAACCTTTGAACAGGTTGTTTCCAGTCAGGCTTCTTCTTTCCTCACAGAATAACCTGCTAATCATTGACACAGTCAGAAATTTGATTTACTGTGCTACTGAAGAACCAACAAGAGCACAGCAGTTGATGACATTTATTTAAAGTCAGCATGAAATGAAAATTCACTCTATTTTGAAAATGCATGTTATAGATCTTATTGTGAACAATTAATCCATGTAAATGTTTCTTTTTCAATTTTTTTTCTTGTAATGTTTATAGTTTTTCTGAATTGCTAAAACTCATTTCTCAAAACCATCACCTACTTTCTCAAAAGCGTAAACACAAAACCAAATCTTCAAAATACATTCAGAGAACATCTGACTCTTCTGGCAAAATCAATCAATAGCCTCAAAACCATTTTATCTGTGCCCAAAATCAAACAATGCTTTCAGATCACACACAGCCAGTCAATACTATAAACACTACAGATCATTCATTAGACATTACATCAAGAAATAGAGAACACAGAATGCAAAGCATGCAGTTACAGAAAAAAGTAAACAAATTTTGCAATTATGTAAAAAAAAAAGTATATTAATCACAACTTATGGTGGGTACACACCACATGATAATCAGGATAATCAGGATTTTGGGCCAATTTCTCCCCTTCCGACAATCCTAGGTAATGTCTCGATTATCTTGATGGTTCTACAGATTATCTTATCAGAATTTCCTGTGCTGTGAGGTGTGTTAAAAGTGACTGAATCTGCTCAGAAAAACATTGGAGCCGCCCCGATCGCGAATCGTAAATATTCAAGTAAATATTCTCAAAACTGTAAACACAAATCCATAACATCTCACCCAATTCCCCAAACATCCTATTTTCAGGTCAAAATGAAGCTCTACACTCAAAACCATTCACTCTTGCTGAAAAACCAAACTTTGCCCTCAGACATCACACACAAGCCCTCAAAACACACACACTACAACATAGTCTTACACACTGGTGAGATAAATTTTAAACAAACTACAAAAACAGTACTCTTAGTGTTTCCACGTGGGTAACTGTGTGCTAATTGAGCTCAAGCTATGCTGACTTGAGTGAACAATATTGAACGCTAGTGCTTTCTAAATGACAACATGATCTAGGCAATGAGAAATTAAGGGATTTGTGTCTAGAGTTTTGCAGTGACGGTTCAACAAATCTGATTCATGTGTCAAAACAGGGGAATAGTGTTTATAGTTTAGGGAAATGGGTGTGCTTTTTGATAAATGGTTTTGAAATTTTAGTTCAAAAGCCTGGTTATAGTGTTTAAGCAATCGAGAAAAACTGTAACAGAAATCTGCTTTCTCTGTCATGGTTTAAAATGGTCCTAGTATTAGTATAGTCCAGAGTTTAATAATCTGATTTCCTGGAGGAAGACTAGAGATACTCCAGGACTAAATTGAGGTTTAAATTAAACCTACCAGGAGGCAGGTTTAACTTCAGATTAACATTGTGTTTCAAAGAAGACACATGTATTACTTGGATATATATATATATATATATATATATATATATATATATATATATATATATATATATATATATATATATATATATATATATATATATATATATATATATATACACCATTGTTTCTGATTCAAATGTGATTGCTTCATGTTAAATTGACTTGGAAATGGTTACTAGAACTCACTTGATGCTTTCATTTTGAAATAACATGTTTCAGTCAAGCAACCTAATCAAACAGTACTTTCACTTCCCATCATGCTTTGCACCAGGATGAATTGGGAGAGTAAATGTTGAAAAAGTGTTATTTCATGCATTTTTTTTTAGAAAGATGAGAATATGGAGAGACTTCTTACTGTTTAATGTTCTATTATGTAAAAGTTTTTGTTATGTTTGTGTTTCTTGGAGATTACCATTGTGGTGAAGTGTGCTTGTGCTTGGGTTGAGGACCTGCTAACAAGAATTGCTTCTTATTTCTTTTCTTTTTCTTTTTTTTTTTTTTTTTTTGGTGTATATAACGAAGTAACTGCTATGATAGTGCTTTGGATCAAACCAGTATCATTTCTAGACTGCCAACACCAATTATCACATGTGTAAATAGTTAAGTTTAGTTTGTTGCTATGTAAAGGACAAAACAAAAGCATTAATAATCACATTATTATTATTATTATTATTATTATATATAGAATTAATTTATTTAAAAAGAATTCATTACAAACAGATTTCCAGGCCTTTTTTTTTTTTCTTTTTTTTCCACAGCTGATGTATTTTGCTTGCTTTAAAATAAATGCCTCTTGTTTAGTTAAGTTTTTATATTGGAGTCTTTTTTTTTTTTTTTTGCCATAGTTTTCCTTGGATTTGCTTCTAGATTCTATGCAATTTTAAGCTTTTCTTGGTTCATTCCATGTTTTACAGGCAACCTCTCTCATGCTAATCCAGATTTGCACAGTTGGTTTTAAATTAATCTGTTTTATTTTAATTCAAGACTCTATAGTCCAGGTTTTAGTAGTCTGTACTTAATCTATGTTTCAGAAATCCATTTTTTAAACCACAATTAACTATTCTAGATTAAGGCCTATCCTGGCTTAATTTATACCCTGTCCGGGAAACCACCCCAACATGTTCAGGATCAGAAATCCTGATGTGTGGAGGGAACACCGAGGACAAACGCGCATGCTCTGGAGATTATTATGTGAACCTAAACAATATCCAATCAGAAAGCTAGCTGACAGAAGATGGAAGCATAACAAACGCAGTGATGGGCATGGCACAGCACAACATTAAATGGATTTGGACAGCAGAGATGGAGGATCAGCTTGTCGATTTGTGGCAACAGCACAAGTGTTTATACGACATGTCCTGTTAAACATACCAAAATCGTTACAAACACTATCATCTCAATTTCTTCCTACCTATCATCTGCTATTTTTATTCTGAAGTCTTGAGAGATTTTGCAAGATTTTCTGTCAGGACTCTGTTTGCGTGCTGCCTTTGTCGTATCACATCTCAGTGACAGTTAATAAGTGTGAAAATGGACACACACATGAAAACTTGTCCAGAGATTTACATCATCAATACACGTTCGGTGAGCTGCACACGCGGGACTGAAATTTTGGCTAATTTTTATCATGGCTTGTCTTGTAAAACTAAGACAATTTGACAGTCATCGAAGGAGAAGTCACACTGCAGGACTTTGTGCCAAATCTTTGGACAATGCCAGAATTCTGTCTGAGGTAAAATTTGATCACAACAGTCATTAATTTTGCTGTCGGTGAACATGTTAAAATAGCTTTAAAGACTACAGATTTTAGCCTAGGATTAAAGGAATCTTTTAGGATTCTCAAAATTTGTTTTAGACGACCAAATCGTGGCCAGAATCCACAGTGTGTACCCGCCTTAAGTTAGTAAATTTAGACTGACCAGTAATTCTGCAAAATAACTGTTTTCTCAACTAAAGCTTGACAATATAACAGTGGCAGCAGTGGCCAGAATAAAATCAGTCACGTAACCTATTCGATTTTAAATAACTTACCCCAAACAGCATTCCAGCTGTAAAGCTTTAGCTTCTTGATCGATGCTGTCATCATTCCGGAGTATCTATCTCTTATAATTGCTTTCAAAAGCTTTGGCTTGCTGCACAGAATTAAGCTCTGGTGTAGGTCTTCCTTTGCCAATTACCTCCAGCTTTTCTTTAAAAGTTAATCTCGAAAACAGCGAGGATAATCGAAATCTCGAAAACGGCGTGGTTAATAAATTAGCAACCATATCCTCATTATTAATGTTGCTTACAGTTTCCATAGCAAATAGCGCTAACTGTTTTATCAGCTGTGTTTTTTTTTTTCTTTTCTGATCGAGTTCCCCACAGTGGACGGAACGCATCATAAACCTACTGATAACAAGCCTCGCCCATTAAAAGGGATGATATGATCAGTCGATTTTCTTGTCAGTTGAAATTTGTCTCTCATTGACTTGCTATAGCTTGGCCTTCTGTAATTTCACAGCTGGACCACCAATCACAGAGCTGAAAGCATTATTAGGCGGAAACATCCAAAAATCAAGAAAACAGATGTCGAAACAACACAACTCAATAATATTTAGTAATAGGCAGATTTGAAGGGGTTTTTTCCCCCTCAAATTGTCATTATAAATTCCTAAAATAACTGATGACTTTTTATTAAAAAAGTTTTTAGTTTTTAAACTATTATTTAAAAGATTGTAAATATTATTATTATAATTTTTTTTATATAATAGTTTAAACTCTCTCTGAGGGTCTAGAGGGCCCTGATGGTTCCCCACTGATTTTGGCACTCTGAACTGACTTATATTATGTACAGTTGGTTTGGTCACATCATTAGAAACAAGTGTGAATAATTTTGAGCCGTTGTGTGTAAATTATAACAGCTGTGTTTTAGTTGTTATAGTAGATTATTCTCCTTATAGTGGACTTCAATGGCCTCCAAACAGTTGAAGGTCAAAATTACAGTTTCAGTGCAGCTTCAAAGGGCTTTAAACGATACCAGACGAGCAATAAGGGTCTTAGCTAGCGAAACGATCGGTCATTTTCGAACAAAATGTAAATGTATATGCTTTTTATAAACAAATGATCGCCTTGTGAGTGCTTCTGCTACAACCACACTTCCATATTCTTCAAAAAGCTTACACTGTATGTCCTACGCCTTCCCTATTCAACTTACGGAAAAAATGGAACTGGCGCAAAGGAGGACATGTGACAAACAGAACATGGTGCAAGACCAGACAGACATGTGACAGATGCATGGAAGTAGTTTTTTTTTTTGTTGTTGTTGTTTTTTTTTTTTTTTTTTTTTTTTTTTTGTTTAACTGCTGCTGCTTTAAAATGAAGTTTTTCTCACAGCTGTTTTTCTTAGTCTCCTACTACACATATCCATTAATGGACATTCTTGCTAACAATTTTGTTCGTGTCAATGATTGTGCTGGTACCCTGCTGGCTCCCGCATGGCAGCTGTGTCATTTAATGGTGAGGCTTGATCTATGTATGGAAGCTGCATGTCACTGTGATTTGTTTCACCACACCAGCTCATATTCATACTGTTAGCACTGCTGGATCAGTGGTAGCATGTGTATGATATCACTCACTCTGGACTTGGCCTCTGTTGTTTTGTTGTGTATGGAGTATGCATATGCATATTACTGTATGTTTGTTGCTAAATTGTTTGTTTGGCTTGTTGTTTAAATGTACTTTTATGTTTATGCTTATAGTGCCTTGAGTAATGGCTGAAAGTGCTATACTATATGAATTTAATGTATAATAATAATTATTATTATTTGCTTTTATTAGGAACTAGTAGGTCATGTGATGTCAACATGATGGCGTCAATGCAGAGGCAACCCGCACCATGTAGAATAATCATCTCATGTGAGTGTACAATACATCATTTTAAAGATTTCTCAAAAGTGCTGTTCATTTCCTTGTTCCTTTCCTTGTACACATTTCCAGTGCACAGCATAAATGAGTACAACCCCTTCTGAAACTTCTGAAAGTCAGCAATTACTCAGTTACTTACAAGACATGTTAGGTTTCTTTAGAGATATAATGTTCCAGCAAATCTGCTTAAACAATTACCAAAGAACCATGTCAAAATTATTCAGGAAAATAAGATTTTCTTATCAAGGTGATAAAATGCTGTGTAGCAAAAATGAGTACATCCTCCCAAAATTTACTAAATAAAATGAAATAAAATTTTTCTGGTGTAAGAGGTAAGTATATTGAACCAAAACATTTAAAGAGAAGTAATTTCTTGACAATTAAAAGTGTCATATAGCCCACTGAATCATTCTCAGACTTACTGCTGACAACAAAGGAACCACTTTGGAGAGAACTGTCAGGAAACTTATTTCTTAGCACAGAAGAGGACAGTGGTACAAGGGGATTACCAAATCATTGTTTTAAGTGTGAAAATATAGCAAAAGTAACACAGAAATTCAAAAACAATGGACTTGTGACAAGGCCCCTGAAATAATCAGGCTTTCATTTTAAGCTTTCATTTAGTGATGAGGGATTTTTTTTCCAGATAAAGAGCAGGAGAAATACCAAGCGAGTGTCTCAGAGCCAGCAAAAGCTATGAAAAGAGTGACTGTTTATCTCACAGAGTAAGATGCAGCCTGCAGAAATGACATGCATATGGTTGTTGTTCTCACTGGAACTACCTACTGTAGCTAAAGCACAATAAAGTCAGTTAGCCATTTCCAAAGACCATAATACAAAATATAGATTCTGGGAATCAATACTCTGGTCTCATGAAACCAAATCAATCATTTTAGATCTAACAGCATCCCAAATGTTATGGTGTTGCTAGAGGAGGAGTACAGTGAGAAGTGCCTGGTCCCCACAGTAAAGTTTAGCAGTAGTAAAGCTCTTATATAGGGATGTATGAGTGCTGAAGGTGTGAGTGAGTTGTGCTTTATCAATGCTGTCATGAATTCCCACACCACTGTGTAATTTAATACACAAACTTGAAACAGAAAATGTTACCCTTTCCTCATTCCCTGTTGGGCATTTTTTTCAACATGACAATGAGGATATGCATTCTCCCAAGGTGAAAAACCTTCTGTGGACATTCTTAACACTCTTGAGTACCTGCGGGGGATTCTGTAGAGACAAGTTGAGCAACACTCCCCAATAAAGATCAAGGCATTTAAGGAGCTCATTATCCAGGAGTTAAACAGGACAGATGTGACAATTTGTCATGAATTTGTACACTCTGTGCCAAGAAGGGTCAGAGCAGTGTATTCAAAATGATGGAGGGCATACTAAGTACTAGAATATTATACATTTGTTGAATTAAATCTAGGGTGTACTAATTTCTGTAATCCTTAATTTAAACAAAACAGGCTAATTTACCTATTTTATGGCTATTAATGACATATATTTCTCAGTTTTTATTATGTATATGTTTAATACATTTTGGTTTTGCCATCTTTGCATTAATTGTATAAGTGATAGTAAAGAAAATACATATTTTGTATTTGTTCAGAGGGGGTGTACTCATTTATGCTGTGCACTTTAAAGCTTTTTTTTTTTTTTTTTTTTTTTTTTTTCATACAAGTGACTGTGTTTCTAAATTAATAAATGTAAATGATGTCTAAATACATTTTGGGGCCACTGAATGACTATTCACAAGCAAGTGAAATTCCTTTATGACACCAAATATCAAAATGTCAGATTTATCAACAGCACATTGTTTTAAAAGTTAGTTTGTCTTCTCTTTAAGTCAGCATTGCATGCCCATGATGTGAAAAGAATCATTAATTATGTGTCCAGTCAAAAATCAGTAAACAACCTGACAAGAGTATAACAGGCTGAACTCCACTGAATCACTACTGTATGCTCAAACAACATGAAACAACTTCTGTATGGAGCCATTTGAGGTGATGTCTGTGGTTATTATACTCTACTTGTTTAATATTCATTACTTCTTGTTTCATGTTTCTATGCTGTTTCTATGCTCATGTTTCAAGCTGTTTTTTAAAGAAGAGTGACAAGTTCTGTTATAAAGCATATATAATGAGGCACTTCAAAAATAATATGTTGCGGAAAGTTGCATCAGAGCTCAAGTATTAGATGGAACACAGATTGTCATGACGTTCAATGGCACTTGCTGAACTGGTCCTCTAAACCAGTGATTCTGAATAAGTTTCAGGCCAAGTAACTCTGATCCAATCAGAACACTATCTAGTTACAATAACATTGCCTAATGTTTTTCATTCACTTTGAGTGCTAGTTTAGGGACTGTGAGCAACATAAACCTAATATAATTTAATTTTAATTTGTCTATATAATAAGTAAAGAGCCATAATGTGTACATTTTGTTTTTAGTCAGTATAGGATTTATTTGCATTTTTATGTATTTTTTATTATTATTTTTTTTTTATTTACATGTCTTTGTATGTCTCTGCCTTTAGTAGGGTGGCTTATGGATTTCTTAAGTTCTTTCATTTGGCATCGCTCTTGTACACGCTTTTTATTCTTGTTTTGTTGTTGTAGTGTGTGTGCACACTCTCTGGACAAATGTATTAAGACACCTGACCATACATCAACTGTAATGACATTGCATTCAAAATACATAGACATTAATATGGAGTGGGCTTCCACTCTTCTGTGAAGGCTTTTCACAAGATTTTGGAGTGCAATCTCCTTTTTAGTTCATCCCAAAGGTGTTAAGTGGGATTGTGGTCAAGTTCTTTCACACTAAATTCATCCAACAATGTCTTTATGGACCTTGTTTTATGCACTGGGGTACAGTCATGGTGAAATAGAAAAGAGCCTTCCCCAAACTTTTCCCACAAATTTAGAAGAATAGCATTGTCCAAAATGTCTTGGTATTAAGATTTCCCTTCACTGGAAGTAAGGGGCCTAGCCCAACCCCTGAAAAATAGTACAGCCATGACAACTCTTGGAGTGGATTATATTCAACCAGCATTTATTGGCATGGAGCATGAAGTATATATGGCTTGATTTTGGTGTACGAGATCTGCTACGCTGCTGCTGCTGAGCAAATACAATAATTTGTTCAGCTTAGTCAAATATAACAAACAAAGAAAAGGCTGCTGCAAGAATGGTTGAACCCTCGTAGCAGATCTCTACAGGTGGTGCTGGAAAGGAGGAGGGATAACAGAGCTTTCACATTGCGCAGCTTATCGATCGCAAGCTAGGGTACGATATATATGGTTGCATGGATTTGGAAATACTTCTGATTGGCTGGTGCCACGGCATAGAAAGAACAAATCAGTGTTTGGTTAGAGTTTCATGCCTGAACTCTGTATTACCATACCGTTATCCTTCCTTCACCAAACTTTACAGCTGGCACAAAGCAGTCAGGCAGGTAATGAGCCCAAACATAGACTCACCCATCAGACTACCAAACAGTGAAGCGTGATTTGTCATTCCATAGAACACATTTCCACTGCTCCAGAGTCCAGGGGTGGCACGCTTTACACTACTCCATCCAGCGTGCATGCATGCAGCTGCTCGGCCATGGAAACCTATTCCATAAAGTTCCTGCTCTACAGTGTTTGTGCTGAAATGAATGCCAGTGGAAGTTTGGAACTCTTCAGCTATGGAATCAGCAGAGCATTGGCAACTTTTACGCACCATGCACCTCAGCACTCAGTGACCCCGCTCTGTGACTTAACATGGTCTTCCGCTTTATGGCTGAGTTGTTGCTGTTCCTAAACAATAAACGCTTCCACTTTCCAATAATACCAATCACAGTTGATCATGGAATATCCCACGAGCTGACTTATTGCAAAGGTGGCATCCTGTGATGGTACTGAAATATTACCATCCTATTCCTTTAAAAATGGCATTCCAGGAGGAAATGGTGAAGGGGAAAATACAAGTATCATTAGGTATCATACAAGTATCATCATCTCTCTAATAATGGCAGGACACATCTTTGACGATCACCAAGACAATTTTTACTTTTAGAGGGATTAGTACAATTTGTTTCATGGTCATCCTCACCACTATAGTGGCAGGCGGGTTCTTTCTTCCTTGCATCCAGCAGAACCATGACTGAATTTCTGACATTTAAAACATCTCAACAGATTTGGTATGAAGATACTACGGTGACACTTATATATCTTATATATTTGAAACTTATATATTTGAATTCTCTCCGGCGGTTGAGGTCTGTTAAAAGACAATGTATGTGCCCGTTTTAATTATTTGGCCACATTTTTTGATAGTTATTCTTTTAACGTTGATCACACCTAGTTGATTAAAATCTGAGGCTATTTCAGTCAGGCCACTTTTGCCAAATGTATATTTATTATAATGATAAATGCATACAGTTAGTGTTGGCGGTATGGATCTGTTCTGGGCGAACTCCACACGCCCATCCATGCAGCCCTGCCAAAACAAACCATATGCCGATTACCCCCAACATAACTGATGCTGATAGAAGGTTGATAACATCCTGATGCTAGCTGCGACTGATGAGCACTATAAAGCCAATCTTATGGGGGAAGCATTGCCGCTAGCTGAAGCAGGGACATGTTTGCAACAAGCGTGTTGCTGTAGCCATATTATAATAAACAGAAGGAATCAAATAGAGAAACATATATGTCAGATGGATCCCATAGCTTTTTTAGCTTTTGAATGTAACGTTCGTATGCTACAGAAGACCATCTTCCCAGAGCTATCAGTGTGGGAATCGTTGTGACAGAGGCCGCTGTTGTTGCTGCTCCAATTCGAAAGGAATGGGTCGTGTATTGCTCCGGGGAAAGGCCACAGGATTTGCAGATCATGCGGAGACGAGCGGCAAACCAGGTTCTGGACATTGCTTTTCTTTCCTCAGTGATGAACAGAAGTTCATCAGGACGAGCATGATTGCGAAAACTCAGATACCGGGACATGGAATGAAAAGGGAAAAAGACTGTATTAGTACGAGCAATGACAATTGGAATTCCTTTAGATTCTTTGTCAGACTAAGAATGTTTAAGCATAATGGTAAAAAATTGTTTGTCAAAATATCAGACACCGTGAGATCATAAGAAGAATCAAAATTATTATTGCGTGTTGTGAATTAACCCACTCTGAGAAACCCATAAAAGGCACAAAGAAATGCAGCCTCCAAAAGTGAATCCTCGTAAGGATTGAAACACCCCTGTCTTAATTTGGTAACCAGTTTTTTAACAAGGAAAATAGTACGAGGAAGGCGTTTGTCATTGCCTTTTGGTGCTTCTTTGGAATGAAGATGGATGTCCCAACAAACTGCAGACGGATGGATCCAAGCATCTTAGATGGAACTGAATGCCTGAAACCTGCATTTTTTTTTTCTAAATGACAATGCATGATGGATGAGCATACAATAGCTATATTAACAGGCAAAACTGAAAATGAAAAAGTAGCGCAAAAGGTAGTGAAGTGAAGCCAAGCAGAGTCATACACTTTCTTTTGCATAACCTGATATTGCTGAGTTCAACATGTTCCTGGGTCATGGACGTGCTACACTTTTAATGTAGATTTGGCTAGACTTGATATCATATACAGTGATGCTGCAGAAAGGTAAGACTGCAGAGTGGTGTTTAGTCGAGAACAGTCAAGGCGAATGGTGGGCAAGGCAGGCTCGCAGGAGAGGCTTCTGGGCACAGTATTTTGAACTCCTGCGAGGATCTGAACGTGCATCTGGGGAGAGATGGCAGCAGCAGGTGGGAAAAACTGGGGCTCCGATGGTGGGAGCTGGGAGAGCCGTTGCTAGAGACCTGCATGGCAGAAGGCCTGAGAATCCAGAGGCAGATGCTGTGGCTAGAGCGGCAGCTGCATCGGGAGCTGTGGGAGCAAGTGATGGAGATGTGATGGCTATTGTAAAGGTTAAAAAAGAAGGAGCGATTTTCCAGCATTTGGATCCTGGTGTCTAGGTTAGAAATGGAGAGCTGGATGCTCTGGATAGCTGTCATCATGGGATCTTATCTTGTGCGGGCTGAAGCTGGGAGATGTTACCAGATCTCTCTGTACTTTTTTTCGGAAAAGGTGCTTCTTGGAGCCGGATGGTGTTGGAGTCGATGGTATCTGAAGAGTTTCGACGGCTATACAGAGTCGCGAGAATTTTTCAGGGGGTCAGTCTGAAATGAGCGGAGAAGGTGCTTTATTGGCCAGACGCAAACTTCTGCGAATGGGGACTAGTTCTTCATCTAGATCAATGTTTTCACCGGTGTTTTCCGGGAAAAGCTGTTCTTGTTCTGAGTCCGAATCAGACAGGGTGAGTTATGAAAAAAATAGTTGTGCTAAAAGTAGCAGTTTCCTCATTGCAAGTCAATATGATTCAGTGTGTAGCCATACACTGATTAGAGAGATACCAGTTAAATGCTATTTGCAGCTAAGCAATAGAGAGAGGCAGAATGAATGGGGATTTAAATGAACCACTGTGATAGGTGACACGTCATGAAACAGCTGACTGTCATCTGGTGCAAGCTTGACTGACGTGGCCTGCCTGAACTAACGCAATGCTTGATTTCAGCTTTGTCCATGTCTTGCAGTTCTCTGGTGCGGATTACACCTTTGCTGTTATTCAAAGAAGGGTGATGGAATGCTTTCATGGTGACTCCAGCCAGAGTTGTTGCTCATAGTAAATGCTTTCCTAGCACATTCCAACAAAATTTGTCCAGATCGCAGCTTTTTGATATCTTTGACTGTAAGTTTGGTAAGGGGCATATAATTTGATAGTGATTCTGAAAAAAAAAAAAAAAAATCTTGAAAAAAATCTACTAGTTTTCAATTTTTTAAGAAAAATAAAATCAGTGGTTAATTCAACCTTCAAGTCTTGGTCCAATATACATCTTTTAGTGTTTTGTTTGTTTGCCATGTCAGCAGAAAATTTGTTCATCATCTCTGCTCCTCACCTACCTCAGAGTCCTACAGGGGGATGTACAGGGCCGGGGATTCCACCAGATGTATACCAAGGATACAGGAATGATATACTCGAGCATATAAGCACAAGGTTTATACTACTCAATTTACCCTATGGCAGCACCTTCTGGAAGGAGTGAAAACTATATGGTTGATTGTAATCCAAAAAACAACTACAGGGCAAGACCTGACAAGCCAATTGATTTGAATGGGCCTTTCCAACCTCTTGTCTGAATAAAGTAGGAACCAAAGTGATGTGTTGGATATGTTGCGGCCACAGCAAGGGGGTGAGCCAAAATCCTCAAGCACCAGGATCTTTTTCTCCACTGACACGAGTTGCAACCCACAGCCAACAATTTGCCCTATTTGTCACCTCTTACGATCAGCAAGGGGGTGCTAAGAACCTACTCTACCCCAAGTCCCCACGGGGTGTTTACTAATACTCTCCTAACACTATAATGAGAGTTAATAGACATAGGTGCAACGTTACTTATAGTCAATGGAATGTGTTAAAGTTAAAGGGACCATCAAAATAGAGTGAAACCAAGATATTCATATTCATTCAGAATTAATTCTTAGAATCAATGGAAACTGAACCTGGGATCGAGTTGATTCCAAAAGTTATGGAAGTAAGATAAGGTGAGAATATGATGTTTGATTTAACTTGTCATAAAATCGTAATTGCTGACCATTTTTATTTAATTTCAATTAAATTATTAAGGCAGTTATGACTCTCCTTACCAGCCAGCCAATGCAATTCATGTCAACAGTGAGGATCAAAAGTAGTCAGCCACCAGTTAACAAGCTAGTAACTATCATTAGTGGGATCACTAGTTATCATTGAAGAGGGAAGAGGTAGGTGAAATGAAAACAAAAGTTTCTAGCAGTTATACTTCAGAATGTTCTTTTCATTCAGAATAGGTCCAGCTAAATACACTTTCTTTTAAATAAACTTTCATGTATTTTTGTCTATCTGAGTCTATAGAACATAATCACGGTAGCATTATATAAGTTTTACAACAATAAAAAGGCTGTGAGGGATAGAAGTATGGTGCGTTCAATAGACTGTACTGTTGTTTTATAGCATTGTTTAAAAAAAAAAAAAAAAAAAAAAAATTTGTTGTGTGAAACTCAATAAAACAGTTTTGAAAATTGTTTGAAAATTGTGTTTTGAAAATCCAGAACCTTTATTGTCACGGTCACCAGCTCTGTCACCTTCAAACACTATATTTCCCATCATCCCTCCTTCTGTTAACCTGCACTCATTTCACAATTATCACACCTGTTTGGGATTACCCTCAACAGCACCTCTCATCATCTCACCCTTCATAAGCAGTCACCCTCCACATCACAGTGTCTGGTCTCATTGTTGTTACCTCGTGCTACAACTCAAGGCCTGTACACACCAGGACGAATATCGTGCGCGATTATCGCCAACATTTAACTCCTCGTGACTAAACAAAGTGCGCCAAAGTGAGTGCACACCGATGCGAAAAACGTGAGGCATAAAAGCGTCATTTTTTAAAAAACACCTCGGGTTTGTTGTTTTTTTGGTTTGACGTGCCGCGTTAAAAACTGGAAGACAAATGAGAGTGGCGCTTTTGTTCACGTGCCTGGAGCTGCTGAAGTTACAGTAAAACATGACTTGGTGGTGCTCAAGCACAAAACGATCTTGCCGAGCACACATTGATACCAAGACGACGAAGAGAAAGTACGTAGAAGAGGAAGACCCCTACAAACTCTCCCTGCGTCTCAAACAGTTCCCTAGCTTCCTAGGTCGTGTATTAGTATACTGTGTAAATGAATGTGGCCGACTCCCTGATCAGTGCCCTGACTACTGAACTAGGGAGTTGATTGAGATGCACGCTATGGTACTCTGCCAGTTCTTGGCCACACCAATAGATGTGTATTATTTCTGTATTTTTACTGTTTGTTTTTTTATTTTACATTCAAGAAATATAGTTGAGAATGTCTATTTCATAAATATGTTTATTTGCACTACCGTTCACTTGCACTACTGTCATTGTGACTTATTTGCACTACTGTTTCTGACTATCATCTCTCATATATATACACATGTCCATTTGCACTACCGTTAAGCACAAGCGCCACATACTGTCAGGGAGTGAATTTGCACGTCCACTCTGCGCATCTCCAGTGAAAATCACTTGGGTATGAACACAAAAACGTCTCGAAAAACGCAGGCGATAAATGCGTTTGATATTCATCCCAGTGTGTACAGGCCTTTAGGCTGGCCACACACTTGAAGATTTTAAACTCAATTTTGAGCCCGATTTGCATCCCTGAACGATTGGGGGGAGCGGCCCGATTTGAGGCTTGATGCAAACTATTTTTTGTCCAAAAAAAAAAACTTTTGAAGCATCACCTACTGGATGTTGCGTGCTTATTTAGCTGAAACTTGGCAGCGACAAACATGCCACATAAATGGAGTACTGAGAAAGATCACCCATATACTTTTTTTCTATTTTGTTTTTCACTGTAAAGCAGAACACGCTCAAGGAGAGCCAGGTGATAACGTCGATTGTCCTCCATTTGTTTTGCTTCTCAACTCCTGTTTGATCTCGTGAGTCTCCATGAGATCTTGTATCACTGTGAAATTGTTCCTGCAATCAACAGGTGTGTGTGGTCTCACGGTCCAGCTGAATCATCTAATGTGTGCGTTCAGAAGATTATAGTGCAAAAATCAGTTAAAAATATCATTATGTCTGTGGTCTCCCACAGTTTTAAAATCGGTTAAGATTTGAAAATCGTCTAGTGTGTCCCAGGCCTTACCTGTCTACCTACCTGTGCTACTTACCTGCGCTCAGATCATCGTCTGTCTTCTTCGTCCAGCAATCACTGTTCACAAAGACTGTTCAGTTCAAGCTAAAATGTCTTAAACTGTCACTGAGTGCAGTGCATTACCTGCTGCCATTGCTTGTCATGCTGAGCCTGTAAATAAATGACTGTGTGTGTGGAAGTTGCCTGTGTTGTCTTCATTTGTCTGTTATCATTTATACAGTGCTTGCCATTGTAAAGACTGTAATTCTGTCCCTCACAGCCTCATCACCTGCATTAAATTCAATATGGCAGCTAACATGGCTAAGTATATAAAGCAGAGTTCTCCAAACTCAGCCCTGGAGGGCCGCTGTGCTACAAAGTTCAGCTCCATTCCCAATTAAACACACCTGAACCAGCTAATCAAGGTCTCACTAGGCATACAATAAACTTTCAAGCAGGTGTGTTGAAGCTGGTTGGAGCTAAACTCTGCAGGACAGCGGCCCTCCAGGACCGAGTCTGGAGACCTCTGATATAGAACATTTGGTTGGAAAGAATATTTGATTGGAAGCTAGTATGATGTCAAGGCTTGAAATTGCAACCATTTTGGTCACATATGCTCTGAAATTTTTTCTGTGTGACCTCAAAATTTGTGTGAGTGCAAATAATTCTTGTGGTGCAACCTGTTTTCTAGAAATGCATTGTTCGACCAGCCATAAATTGGAACCAGACGGTTTTTGCTCCAAACACACGAACGGCAATTGGATTTGATTTTGTTCTATATCTGTTCCGGACTTGCACACAAACTGCATTGCAAAATGTCATCTGTGTGAAAATAGTATGAAGTCTGTAAATAGGACATTAACAGGCCAGAAATGGAGACTGTGCTGAGGACTGACACAAAGAGAAGAACACAGACTCGCACAGACAATACTGTATCAGGCACAGCAAGCTTATTGTTTGTGATGCGTGAAATATAAGAAGAAAAATATAAGTAGGCTACTGAATTAGGGCTGGGGGTTTAAATTAAAGTAACTCTGAAGGGAACTGATTGTGTTCAGAAAAGTTTCAGTGGCATTTTCTTTTTCTCTTATCTCTGTATAAAGTAGTATTTATAAGCAGAGCGGTACCCAAAGAAACGCTATATCGCTACGATAACCACCACCCACTGTGGGGAGAGTGAATTTACATTTTCATTCAGTCCGTCTGCTGATTTTGTTTTGAGCAGGTGTCTTATGTAACATAATTTCACAAATCTAAAGTCAGCCCATTCTGTTTTCACTGTAAATCCCATAATTAGATCTAATTTATATCAAAATCAAAAACAAATGTCCATGCATGTATGTAGCATCTTTGTTTGGATCATAGTTCAAATGCAGTGGTGCCTCTAATTTCAAATGACTACAGATATTTTTTTAAGACCAGTTTGGCCTGTTATAGAGCAAATAAACAACAAATTAATTTAAACAAAGAAAAGACAGAAAAAAAGGCAACCATATCGGAATCGGCCCATTTGCTTATAAAAAAAAAATGGAATCGGCCATGAAAAATCATGATCAGTGCATCATTATATGGTGCCACAGGATACTCTGACTCAATTCAATAATCACTTGTTGGAAAAGATGAATTGACTGACTGATTTTAGTAAACAAAATATAAATCGATATCATTGCATTAGCCAACAGTGCTCCAGAGCTCAGCAGTTGCTGTAATAAACATTTGTTTTTCAAAACACTCTCTGGGACCGAATGGGTACTGACGTTATCAAGGAACTTTGCTTCCGTACCATGGATGCAGCAGGCGCAATGATATTACACAGTGCCTGAAAATAATCCCCAGCTAGGTAACTTCCAACGTGACTGTGTATCGGTGGTGGCCCGTCCAAAATAATTTTTCAGTTTAAGTAAGTTAAATAGGCTAGTGTGTGTGTGTGTGTGTGTGTGTGCGTGTTGATGTGGTGTGTGTGTGTGTGTGTGTGTGTGTGTGTGTATGTGTTTGGGATGTCTTCAGGAGAGTTTGAGAGGTTCAGAGGACTTGTCAGGAGAAGAAATACCTGTGCTCTCTTCTGCAGGGAAACAGTCCGATTGACCCGATGTTGCTCTGCTGCCAGTGTTACAGAAGTGTTAGGAGTAAAGCGCTGCTTTGATCACTTCCATTAGTCATTAATCAGGGTGAATACAGCGTGCGAGCGTCGTCGTCACTGAAGATCTGGAGCCAAGGTTTCAGCATACTTCAGCAGGGAAAACGGCACGGCATTTCTCTTTTGCCAATGTTAGGAGTAAAGCGCTGCTTCGATTCACACTCTCAATAGCCAAGGCAGATACTGCAAGCCATGTCAAAGAAGGGCATGGAGCTGGTGAAACAGGTAAGTCAATTCTCTTTCCTCCCTCAAACACTTCACATCCTTCCCAAGTTTTACTTCCCTTTTATCTTTTACCCCTAATTGTTGACTACCAAATATGGGCATGGACGGCCAGAAGGAACTTCCGCACAGCCACACTCTCCCCCCCAGAGAAAAACAACCCATCGTTGTTTAGAAGGAAGAAAACAAGGATTAAAATCCTAGAAAATCTTCATTTTCATCAGAGAGTTCTTGAAATATATCCAGGAGTTTTTTCTTTCCCTGGAAGTCCAGCTCCTCTGCTGTTGGATAACACATTTTTAAATTGCAAACGTGAGCTGTTCGGACATCCTCTCCCGTGTCTTCCAGGGAAATTTGATAGTTCAAAGGACCCAGCTGTTTGAGAATACGGTAAAGACCTTTCCATTTTTGTGCGAATTTTGCACTAAACTTACGTTGTGCACTTGACTGTGGAAAGTTACGTAACCATACTCGATCCTTTCTTTTTGAATGTTAGCTCCCTCCTATTTTTATTGTAGTTTCTCAGTTGTCTCATCTTGGCTTTCTTACTGCTTTCTTTGGCTTGTGTTTGTAGGTGATGAAGATGATGAAGCACATCATAGGAGGCAGCATCTGCAGTTAAATTAGGACCCTGAAGTATTTTGTTCATTGGACTTTGGAGTTTTCTGCCAAGCTGGAGTTCTGCTGGGGAAAGACCAATTGTCTCTTTAACAGCTTAATTTAGGGCGAATCGGAATTCTGGTAGGAACTGCTCCCACCTCTGGCGGTTGTCATCCACATAGGCTGCCATCATGTTCTTGAGAGTTCGATTCACTCTTTCAGTCATGTTGGTCTGTGGGTAGTAAACTGTAGTTAATTTGGGAGTAATACTCCAGTTCTCACATAACTCTCTGAATACAGATGAGACAAACTGAACTCCCCTGTCTGAGAGGATGAAGTCTAGTACACCCCACCGTGTCAGGATTTCTTTTCTGAAGATGGAGGCAACATCCTGGGCAGTGGCCTTACGAATGGGGAACAACTCAATCCATTGTGAATAATAATCAGCAAAAACAAGCAGGTACTCATTCCGGTTTGTACTTTGTGATAATGGGCCCATGATGTCGACTCCCAGCATCTGTTTTTTTCGGGTGGTGGTGATTTGCTGTAGTTTTCCTGCAGGTTTTTGATTATCACTTTTTAGTGTTTGACACTTTACACAGGTTTTCACATGCTGTTTCACGTCGGACCACATGCCTGGCCAGAATGCTATTTCCTGAAGTCGCTTATATGTTTTGTAGATTCCTCCTTGGCCACTCATGGGAGTGGAGTGATAGTGCTTCAGAAGGGAGGATCTGAGGCTGCTGGGAATGTAGACTCGATAATGCAGTTTATTATTTGCCAAGTACATATTCTGATACAGTTTGTCCTCATCAATCTCATACTGTTCCATCAGACTAGCACAATTATCTGCAACTGCTTTCAAAAATTTTGTAACTTCGGGGTCTTTGTGCTGTTCTTACCACAGGACAATATCTGATACAGGCAGTTCTGGATCTTTTTTGCTGGTGTACAGGTTACATGTTGAGGTAACAGAAGACCTGGATAGAGCATCTGGAGCCATATTCAATTTTCCCTTGCGATATTCAATGATAAAATCAAACCTCTGAAGTCGCAGGGCCCATCTGATGAGACGGCTAGTGGTTTTTGTTGATGACATTACCCATTGTAATGCTGAGTGATCCGTGACTACGGTGAATAGTTTGTACTCCAGATAATGCTGCCATTTTTCCAGTGCCCAGATTACAGCAAAACATTCATTTTCTGTGGTGGAATAATTGGCTTCTGCTTTGTTCAAGGTTCTACTAGTGTATGCAATAACCTGTTCCAATCCCTGGTCCTTTCGCTGGGTCAACACGGCACCCAAACCAGTATCGCTGGCATCCGTGTAGACTATGAATGGGAGTTGCAGGTCAGGATGGCCAAGAATTGGAGGAGAGGTAAGACAGGATTTCAGATGTTCAAATGACTTCTGACAGTGTGGAGACCAGTGAAATGTATGTCCCTTTTTTTTCAGTGCATTCAGAGGTTCAGCAATTCTGGAGAAATTCGGTACAAACCAGTGGTACCACCCCGCTAAACACAAAAAGTGCTGGACCTCTTTGATGTTGGTTGGCACAGGGTATGACTGAATAGCCTCCACTTTGCTTGCGTCTGCATAGATTCATTTGGCATTGACGACATGTCCCAGAAACGTCAATTCTTGTAAGCAGAACTTGCTTTTTTTCAAGTTAATGGTTAGCCCAGCAGTTTCTAACCTACCGAGACCATCTGGAGGTCATGGAAATGCTGGGTAATTGAAGGTGAATACACAATGATGTCGTCGATATACACAAAGCAGATTTTTGTCCTTAGTTCTCCCAGAACTGTCTCCATGAGCCTTTGAAAAGTTGTGGGAGCATTTTTGAGGCCAGCCGGCATGACATTGAAATGGTATAGGCCTGCAGGGGTGATAAAAGCAGTCTTATTTTTGCTGTCAGGGTCCATGGTTACCTGCCAGTATCCACTATTGAGATCAATGGTGCTAAAGATGGCTGCTCCAGATAGGGATTTCAGGATTTCCGTTATCTTTGGAAGAGGGTAAGCATCACTTTCCGTTAAAGCATTAATTTTTCGGTAATCAACACAAAATCTGAACTTTCCATCTTTTTTAGGGACCAGGACCACTGGTGAGGCCCAACCAGAGTGAGATGGCTCAACAATTCCCTCCTGCAACATCTCCTTAAGCTGCTCATCCAGTGCAAACTGCTTTGTAGGTGACAAATGGTATGGCCGTTGTTTAATGGGTACTTTATTAGTGGTATAGATGCAGTGTTGGAGAACATCAGTACGTCCAGTATGGAGAGTACACACCTGAGGGCTCCCTTCCAGGATTTGGAGCAACTGTCGCTTCCCATCAAAGGGTAAATGAGCAGCTTCCACAGAATTTTTTATCAATGTCTTTTCATCCACACTGTCAATTTGTTGAAGTACCAATGGAAATGACAGAGGTGGAACAGACATAAACAAAGAAAGGTTCTTGTGTGTTTTTAAGTGGTCGTTTTTCTTTTTGTGGACTTGAAATTGGCACACTTGGATTTCCTGGTTGAAACGGATACTCTTTTGTTGGATCAAGCTTGAAAGAATATTTCTGATCAATGACATTGAGTTGCAGCCCACTGAAGAAAATAAAGTCTAACCCTAACATTACAGCATAGGCAAGGGCTTGGGAAGAAAGTACAGCAGCAGGTAAAGGAAAGGATTGGTCATGCAGGTGTATTGTTGTATTCAGCCATCCTAACGGATTCTCTGCTTCTCCATTTGCTAGATAAAGAGGACCACGGGACCATGGTTGAAGCTGGTCAGGCGATATAAGATGCCTCATGAGACTCTCATGGATAAGTGTGTAGCTGGCAACAGTATCCATAATGGCCTTTCCTGACCAGGCATTGATACGGATGGGGACAACTAGTTGCTGAGGTACTGCCACACGTTAGAGCTTGTGGAAGAAGGGATTTTCTTGGTGGTGGCTGATTGTGATTTATGCAGGGTTGTTGCAGCAACAGAGTTGTTGGAAGGTTGTCCGCTTGACTTAGGATGGTAAGAATGTTTGCCACTGGTGGAATATTGTGGTCCAGATGACTGAGGTGACTGAGGAAATGCATAGTGTGGACACTTGCCTGGTGGATGCTGTCCCCTACATCTCCAACACTGAACTGGGGCTTTCTCAACAGAATGGTTCACAGGGGTTTTTTTTGTGGCATAGATTGATATTTAGAGCCCGTTTGACCTTCATACCGAAGCTGTTGTTCGTAATCTTTTTCTAACTGATGTCCTAATTTGACAAGCTCCTCCACAGTATTCACTCAGCTGCGCCTGGCAAGGTAAGGCTTAATGTTCTTAAGAATCATTTTTACAATGTCATCTTCCGATAGGTCTGTCTTCCATCTTTTACAGAGAGATCTGTAGGAAAATGCGAAGTCTCTATTAGATTCCCTTTCACCTTGAATTCTAGTATGGATCCGTTCAGCCAGTTCGTCCTCATAATCCTCAGCAAGGAAAGCAGACAGGAAAGCAGCCTCAAACTCATTCCAGGTGGTTATGTTGGACCGCCTGACTTCCCACCAGTCACGTGCTGTTCCGTATAAGACAAAGAAAGAAAGTAGCCAGGATGTCTGCATCTGTCAGGGGATGCAGGGCCAAAAAATCCTGACATCTAGTTAAGTAAATTAATGGGTCTGCATCGTCTGATGGCCTTCCAAATATGGGGAAAGTCAATTTGATATGGTCACTTTTAACCACAGATGCGGGAAAATAAGTTGAAGAAGTTGGAGGAATTGCTGGAGAAGCTTCAGATGTCAGGGATGAAGTGGTGGTGGTGCTGGGAACTGGGGGTGCCAATACACTTAACCTTTGTTGATCCGTAATTTCTTTCTTGACACTTTGAAATCCTTTCTCCATGTCACTTTTCACCTCTTTTAAACTGGGGAGAAATTTGTCAATTTGGGTAACACATCTTTGGAGGTTTGAAGTTATCTGATCATGGCTTGTTTGAAATGTGTGTTAAACATCTTTAATGTCCTGCTGAACCTCTTTCTGGAGCTGATCAACCATGGAATGTACTTCAGACACCAAGGTAGATTCCACCTTTTGGAGTTCACCTGTGATCATTAGTTTAATTGCTTTAGTTAGTTTATCTGCTTCAGACTCCTCTTGTTGCTTAGTGGCAGTAAACAGGGTAAAAACTTGATTTTTGTTATCGTCCATTTTTGCAGCAAGATCAGCAATCTGGCTCTTGTGGTGAGAAGAAGTATCTTTCACAAGTTCATTCACTGTTTTTTCTTGTTTTTTTTATCAAGTCAAACAAAGTATCCCAGTTCCCTTGTACCTGAGTGGTGAATTGTTGTATTTCCCTTCCAGGAGTTGGTAGAATGCTGGGCAGGTCATGTTGTCACTGAAGAAGGAGTTTCACCTTCCGATGAAGTGCAAAGTTGCATGTTATCCACTTGTGGTGCCCAGGTGAGAGTTTGCATTGGGGTGCTGCCAGCCAAAGCAGGAGAGAATATGTGCACATGGGTTCCTGGAACAGGGCTGAGTGGAATGGGAGTAACAGGAGCATATGGAGGAGGTGCTACTGGAGGCATCAGCGGGCGCAGTATTGGTGGCCATACTGGAGTAGAAATGTCTGGTGGAAGCTCTATTTCCACAAAAGTAGATGGGGAAGGAGGGGTGGACGCCATGGTTGCTGTGTTTGTGTGCAAGAATGTTGGATGTTGAATGTAAAAATAAAACAAAAAATATCTCAATAAATGAGATAAATACATTTCTGTGTGTATGTCAATGTTTGTATTCACCAGAATTTTTCACAAATATTCAATGAACAACAAAATACAGAAGTCTTCCCCAAAAAACAATTACATCAAAAACAAGAATTCAAAAAGTAGGTCATCAATCTTTCATTTAGCTCAATTCCTGTGAGACCTTGGAGATAACACTAATTCTATTAACAGTCACACAGAGTTTGTACAAGACAATTTCATTGTTTCACCAATTTTCCATCAAAAATAGAAAAGTTTACAACAGGGTTTTTTTTTTTTTTTTTTTTTTTTTTTTTCACAATTCAAGTGTTCATGTCACAAGCATTTTCAAAACTTCAAATTATTCAAGTGTTCAAGTCCCTGTTCGGGCGCCACTTCTGTAATGATGGCGGCCCGTCCAAATTAATTTTTCAGTTTAAGTAAGTTAAATTCGGGCGCCAGATAGGTTGAATCCTATCACAAAAAGGTACAAAATATACCACCAGTTACATAAAATTAAGGAAAACACACCACTTTAAATCATAACACAACACTGGTTGCAGATCAATAGAATATATTTTTAAAATAATCAGGGGAGAAAATCAGCATTTCTCACAAATCATCACAATTTTAAACTCGCGCGAGAAAAAAAAAAACAGTAGAAGAAAAATATAAATGATAAAGTCAATCCGGGAATGCTGGTAATAACCGCAGTTTCACATGTCCATTTCAGTTCACATTAATCGCCCCAAAAAGAACCAAAACACACAAAAAAACAAACAGGGAGCAAAGCAAACAATTAATTAAATAAATTTTCAAAAGAAACAAAACTGTATGCCAATAGGCAGAACACGACAGTTCAGATATGAATGAAGGGGTGACTTTTGTGTGTGTGTGCGCATGTGTTGATGTGGTGTGTGTGTGTGTGTGTGTTTGGGGTGTCTTCAGGAGAGTTTGAGAGGTTCCGAGTTGGAAAATTAGCCTATTTTCAAAAATAGTGGTGTGTTCCTTTAAGGGTGTTGCATAATCCCTTAAACTGTTCTCTTAGGTAAGGGAAACCGTTAAGAATTTTTTTTTAAACGACAGCAACCCAGGTTTTGCCGTTATAAAATTCTACTGTTGCCATGGACACGTTATTTGTTAATAGGTTGTTTGCACATGACGTCACAGCAGCAGCACGAATGAGTCTGGAGGGCAGGGAGTGATGTTTCTATATGGGAATCCTACCAAAAACTCAAAATTCGCATTTTTTGCGTTTTTTATGGTTGCTCAAATCGATCAAATCGAGAACCCATAAGGTGTTTATGTCGTTTACATAACTTATACAGTTTTTTTATAACTTATTTTGTTTTTTAATTTTAAAAGTTGTCGCCTTTTATAGCGTTTCGCGTCTGCTGATACTTAACGTAAATGAATATGGATACTTGCTTACCTTTTTGACTTGGTTAAATATTAACATTCTTCATGCTATTGTTTGCAGGGAGGAGAAGATATTTTATCCTATTTAATTATAATTTGGTATTTTCATTTCAGTTTTGTAGTATTCTGTTCACAATGTTGATCTGGTTACCATGAGAACAGTGTCACGCGCTGCTGCTTCAGCCATCGTATGGTAAAAAATGTCCAAATAAAATAAATGTGTTCAACAAGCTGACAGAAGTTGATCCATTTATTTGTTGGAAGCGTGTAAATGTAACTAGTTTAAATGTTGTTTTTGTAAATATTCACTTTCTCATATGACCACGGAGGAGAATCGGAGGGTCACGTTAAGGACACAGACACGCTGTATTTTTGTATTTATTTCAACCAATGAAAACCAAAATCAAACCCATAGAAGCTCGTGAACAGTTTTGAAGTGGCTGTGTGCAAGTTATAATCATTCACAAGCCGAGTGATCATACTCTAAAACATAATGTTAATTATTACACAAAAACTAAATACAAAACTAAGCAAAGTATGTGATTATTTTGAGTGAAAGGCAGTGGGTTTATTTAGTGACATTATTACATTTGCTAGTCGTCTTCCCTCACCTTCTCAACCAAGGCGAAAATTGTATTACCGTCCTTTTTTTTTTTCTTTCCACGAACGATATCGTGAGTTACTATTACAATTCCTGACTCAGCATAAATGACCTACAATGGCGACATTTTTCACAATCACGACAGAAAATCAAAATACTGCTCTAACTTCACTAGTAGAAAGGCTGAGCGATATAAACAAACCCAGACTAGAACTGAACACGGCGTGAGGATGCAGCTTCACATTCTCTTTATCTGTCTCCTCGATGGCAGGAAAGTCTTTTAATTCAGCGGAAAAGTCGCTCCTCTTCATAGCATAAGGATCGCGTCCAACATATGTTGTGATTTTCTGTTTATACCTTTCTAAACCAGCAAAGAAAGGACTTTTCCCCATCTCTTCCATTCTAATTTTCACTGCTTGCCCTCCACCGGAATTTCGCGCGTCACCAGAACCACGTGATTGCAAACAACCTATTGTCAGGGAGTCACCACCGTCACCACCCACTACAGTCACCAGATCCCAATCTCCTGAGTACTGATCACATTCACCTGTCAGCGATCATCAGCCTAGACTATATAACTGCACTCTTCCCGTTCACTCACTGTCTGGTCTCAACTATACCATGTTGTTTCACCTGACCCTAAGTGGGCTGACCTGTTGTGTTCTTACCTGTCGTTCCTGTGATACCTTCCAGTTCTCCCTCGCTGTCATTAACCGCTGACTCTACGTCCCACAGCTCCCCCCGGATCCCCTGGGAGAAACAAAGACACAATCAGACTCAGATAAGCCACTCCAGACTTTCCAACTCCCTGCCCGCTTACCTGGACTGTCCTCTTGCCTGTGTTGTCTTCATCCTTGCAAATAAACCTGCTGTCACTTGTAACACTTACCTCTGTGTCCATTGTCTATCTGCTGACATAAATACAGATTGCAAATATGTATAACATATAAAACAGAAAACAACATAAGATGGATAAGACCAGATGAGAAACTCAAATTGATAGTTTACTCAAAATTGAGATTTCTGCCATCATTCATTCACCCTCATGTTGTTCCAAACCCATAAGACTTTCATTCATCTTTGGATAACAAATAAAGATATTTTCAATATTCTCTCATCATTTATGTCCATTCATTGAAAGACATCCATATGAATAAGGCTGTGTCGGAAGTTCGAACGTGTGCGCGTAATAAACCCAATGAGGTTTATTCTTGCACACGCACGCACGTTTGCACTTCCGTTGCCCATATAAGATATATGCTACATATGTAATTTAATCAATATTT
This sequence comes from Megalobrama amblycephala, assembly GCF_018812025.1. Lineage (NCBI taxonomy): Eukaryota > Metazoa > Chordata > Actinopteri > Cypriniformes > Xenocyprididae > Megalobrama > Megalobrama amblycephala. The sequence goes on along the minus strand of NC_063045.1, from coordinate 40,622,079 downwards.
ATGTGAATAAATGCCTAAATTACAATTTATCACATAAAGCCGTCAGTTGTGTCTCATTAGAACACTTGGATTGAACCTGCTCACTCAGTTTTCTGAACCTTATGTTATACTTAGGGAAATTACAGTTAAGGGGCTTTATGCAACACTTATCATTTTTTAAGGGATTACTTAAGTGAAAAATATATACTTAAGGGAAATTCTTAGGGTTTATGACATTTCACCTAAAGAAACCCTTCAGTAACACTTAACGGTTACTTTCTGCAACACCCTTAAGTTTAAGGGAAACATACGGGCGATCTTAAGGGAAAATTACACTTAAGGTGCTTATGCAACTAGGAACAGGTAACCAAAACTTAGAAGACTTTGAAAAAAGCTAATAAAGATGTTGTAAAACAAATACATATTAATTGAATGGTTTAATCCACATGTTGTGAAGAGATAGGATTGCTTTATATGATGAACAGATTTAATTTATGGTTTTATTCACATAAAAACATGTAGCATATCACATATATTAATCATGGAAGCTTGTGCATCATGCTCTAGAAGAAACCTTTTTGGTTATCGCTCATCACGCACACTTTTGAGTTTTCTCCTTTACCATGTATGTGTGTCAGTCATTTTTTAGATTTTCTACATTAAATCTGTTCATCCTAAAGCAATCATATCTCTTCATAATACTTGGATTCAACTGCTTGATTCATATGGATTTGTTTTACACTGCTTTTATGAACTTTTTGGAACTTTTTTCTCTTTTAAATTTTGGTTACCTGGATTATCAATGGAAGGACAGAAATCTCTCCGGTTTCATTAAAAATATTTTAATTTGTGTTTAGAAGATTAACCAAAGTCTGAATGTGAATCGACATAAGCGTGAGTAAGTGATGAAAGAATTGTCAATTTTGGCTGAACTATCCCTTTAAGGACATATGATGCTACTGAATAATTTTGATATGATACCCCAAACCTTACAAAATTTGGCAAATCTAGTAACTAGTTAATGCACAAAAGTACTTATTTTAGTAGTTTGGTATCTTGTGAACAAGACTTTATTGCATAAATTGCATACAGGTGAGCAATCAGATTGGGACCTTGTGTTTTCAAAGTGCTTGTTTGCAGTGTTGCCAATTTAGGGATTTTGTCACTAGATTTAGTGACTTCCTCGCCACTTTTGAGACTTTTTTCAAATGTTTAGGGACAAATCTAGCAACTTCTTGGACAAACCTTGTCTAGATTCTTATTTTGCCTACTGATATATTCTTATTTATATAGATGAATTTGCCATTATGATGTAATCTAGTAACAATTAGCTACCAGTTTTAGCTACTTTCAACTGAAAGCATTTGGCAACACTGCTTGTTTGCTATATGCATCAAACCGTCTGTGGTCAAAGATTATCCACACCATTACACAACTACCACCAGCTTCAACCATTGATGAGGTGGATCCATGGATTCCTGCTGCTCTAATTATGACCCTACCATCTGCATGTCTCAGCAGAATTTGAGATTCATCAGACAAGGTGACATTTTTCCAATCTTCCACTATCCACTTGGGTGAACACTGTTGACATAAGTGGAACACAACATGATAACATGGCTATATCCAGAATAGTACTCTTTCTACTCTTTCTATTTTCTATTTATGCTGTATAGGGAAAATGGGCTAAGATATGTGGGGAATAGTATTTGCAGGAAATAATGAGTATTTCTTTATTTTTATTATTATTATTATTATTATTATTATTATTATTATTATTATTTTATCATATGACAGATGGCCCTTGATGTTACTCAGGCAGCATATCAAGCTAGTTAGTTTATGTAATATACTGTAATCTAAATTGGGTTGCACATTATTGTAAGGTGTCCTTGTAGCAGGGTAATTATACATTTAATGCTCGAGAGCACTGCATGGAGTGGACATAGTTTGGAGGGGCTCCTCCACTAACCTCGGAAAATTAGTTTTATTTAATCATAAACAAAACAAAACAATACCTCACAAAGCCTGAAGTCAAGATGATGAAACCTAAAGTGATAAAAGGGGACCAATCGACCAATGTGGACGAGCAATTGGTGGAGAAGCAAACACTGACTGAACAAGTGACCAGAGTGATGGCAACGGATGGTTTGCAGGACATTGTCTACCTTGAGGGCACCCAGATGGAACAGGAATTTAAATATTTAGGGTTACTAGTCCAGGTGAAGAAAGTGGCATCCACTGTAGAGATTCTTAGCAGAACTGGATAGGCAGCCATGACATCCGTTTGCATCAAATGGTTTCTGTGGAAGAGGACCAACATCTCCACAAAAACCAAGATTCTCCTCTTCCAATTCTTCTTTATGGATCAGAAACGTGAACCCTGCTCAAACCAAGCCTGAACAAGCTTGAAGTGATTCAGATGTGATGTCTGTGACAGATACTGCGAGTATCACTTTGCAATTGTATCCAGAATTAATTGATCTGTCAGCGATGAGAACAGCAACCAACGATAGAGGAACAGATATAGCAACGGTGGTTGTGATGGTTTGGCCACATCTGCAGAATGACTGATAACGACTACCATACCGATTCCTCTGGAGAACACAACCTTCTTAATGGAAAGTCCAGCAAATTGCACCAAAGAAAATGTGGGTGAGGCAAGTAGAAAAGGATATAAGGAATCGCCATATAAACTTAAATCAAGCAAGGTATATCGCCATGGATAGTAAGGCTTGGAAAAACTTTGTGCAGCAAGTCCAAAATCCTACAGCACCCACAACAGCATACTGGTTACATGATCCACACCTAGCCCGCTAACTAGGAATCAAGAACAACATGTGAAACAAGAACACTGTAAAATAAAGTGTTAATCTAAATTGTCCCCCAAACACTTAGAATAACCATCATTAACTATATGTAATTTTGGAGTATCTCACAAAGATTACATATACAGTATTAGAAATAAATAATATCCAACAAATTTGAATTGTTTTGTTATTATTATGTTTTATTTTATCAGAGTGTTTTCCAGTTCATACTAATTAAATTTGCACATGTTGGTTTTACAGTGCTTTACTCTCATACCCATGCTTTAACTAGAGGAATGCTATTAGAAGCTGGATAATGCTCCTGTTGAATAGGATGTCTGTATCAAACAGCTGGTGCAGACAGCATGCTTCACCCTGTGGATAAGACACTAAAACCTCAGCTGAGCAATAGACTGTGTCAGACTAATTTATTCTGCTGGTGTCTGTGCTCTCTTTGACATAAATGCATGCAAATCACTTTATGAGTAAATGTAAGTGAAAAACTTGGCACGCAGAGGCTGCACAAGTATACATAAGTGGTTGTAACCGAGTTGTTTTAAAAATGTTTTTGTGTTGTTGTTTTTTTTTTTTTTTTTTGTGGAGGGGGTGGGGTGGTTGGGTGTATGTGAACATTCAGGGAACATTCCATTTTATCATTTTGCAATCATTATTAGATAATAGAACATCAGATTTAAGTAACAGTCATTTAACCAACAAGGCTTCCGAGGTCTAGTGGTATGAGTAGGGATGGACTGGGACCAAAAATCGGTCCTGGCATTTTGGCCCAGACCGGCCCACCACCACATAAGATCACAAATACCACCCGTCCTTCCGCTTTATATATATAATTTCATGACTATATAGTATATATTACTAATTATATAATTTCATGACTATATAGTTATATATTACTAATTATATAATTTCATTATATATATAAAATTTATTTTATTTATTTATTTATTTTTTAAGTTGTTTACAACCAAGTCACCAAAATATGATGAATACACACTGAGCATAACCCAACCAGTGATGGGAATAACGGCGTTATAAATAACGCGCGTTACTAACGCGTTACTTTTTTCAGTAACGAGTAATCAAACGAATTACTTTTTCTCCCGTTATAACGCCGTTAGCGTTACTGACAAAAAAAAATGCCGCGTTACTATAATTGAGCTCACTGAAACGGTTTTCATCCGAGTAAGCTCTCTCTCAGCCATAGAACCTGCAAAGTTTTTTCTCTGGTGTGTGCTGCGGTTAGTCATACACAAATATAATTTTAAATTGATAATAATGTATGATGCGCTGTGTGTGTGTGTGTGTGTCTGTCAGAGCATCGCGAAGCGCGAGCTCAAACCAGAATACCCTTTTTGATGCTTGATCGAAAATATGTGAAATTAGTTTTTTTCTAGTCGACTAGTAGTTGTTCATTTAAACTATTAGTTGACTAATCACATTTATATTAATTTAATTTCTTAAATACTGGAGAGAATAAACCACAATAAGGAGCGTTTAAGGGCACGCATAATTGCCATAAAGAACCGGCAAAAGTAATGATTATGAGTGTGACAAAAACAGCAAGGAGACATTTTAATTGTTTATTAATAAAGTAATGTTTTCTGAATCAGTGTCGGCTGCAAAGATGAAGTTGACATTGCTGATTCTCATTGCTGATCATCTGCTCATATGGACGCGCCTAGAGAGATAACGCACATTTCATTCGGATTAGGCTATATAATCAGAGTAGCCTCTTTCTTTTCGTGTTTAATTACTTCATTTTCGTTAAAGTAGATATTTCAAGCATTCTATAGATATATTTCTCATATCTGCGAGGCAAGCAGCCTCTGAGTTTCGGTTCATTTAGCCTATAAGAGGAGCTCCAGTTCACGCGCCAGTGATCGCGCCCGCGCCTCCATGTCACGATTTTATTGTCTGCTATATTTACTTGTTATATATTAAATCCAAGCAATTGGTTGATGAAACGTTGATTAAAATTAAGATACAATTTTTACAAAACGAAATTCACTTTAAAGAGAGGCTTTCTATAAAACAAAACTGTTTAATTTCATGTCTGACCCACTCCATGTCTCCCGATATATTTGCGCATCTTACTCACGCTGTTCACGTTTCATAATCGAATAAATGGATTTAAAACATAACATAGTACTATTTAAACATAAATATGAAACTACGTTTTCTTTAATGGCTACCAACACAGTACAGAGAAATTTCATGTCGTGAGCAAGAGCGGATCATGAGTCAGGAGTCGCATCAAGAATAATTTATTCTTAGACTTATATGTAATATTGGGGGCATTCAATTTATTTGGCATATTTTTATTTTTTTTAAAAGTAACGCAATAGTTACTTTCCCTGGTAGTTACTTTTATAATGATGCAACTCAGTTACTAACTCCATTACTATTTGTGAGAAGTAACTAGTAACTATAACTAATTACTTTTTTAAAGTAACGTGCCCAACACTGAACCCAACACACAACAGTAAATCTATTAGCCTTATTACAGTTTACATATTCTTATCACAATGTTAATTGTTGTTGGTGTGGGTGACTTATATCCAACAAGCTATGGTAAACAAGCTAACGTTAGGTAACATTATAATCGCTAAAATAGCGGACTCACGGGAAAAAAATCATCAGTTATCATCTTTTTTTGTTGTTGTTGTTATGACTAATTACTCAGCACCGTCAGCATTAAAGAGAAAATAATCACTTCATCCGATGTTTTTGAATAAAATAGCCTTGGCAGCCGACTTACTGGAACTCATCTGTCTGTAGCACTGTTCTCTCCCGCCAGCGCCGCCGGACTTCTACAGAATCTACTCACAAGCGAGTGTGACGTGCGCGGTGGACCAAACCACTGTGAGGCAAGGGGTGCCTTAAAATGTTTCTAAACTTAAAACGCCCGTTTGCGTTTGTATTGCTTTACTATTTACATAATTATTTTAAGTTTATATAATTTATACACAATACTTAGGGTGGTTATTAATTATATTTTTTGGGGGGGACAGCACTCAGATAGGGGGGTCCTGACCCCCCTGTCCCCCCGCTATTTAAGCCCCTGCTGCTACTGCCGAAAACATTTGTGTCAATTTGACACATTTGGCAGTGTTTTTTTCTCTCACGCAGCTTCTCTGCACCTCCTTTGCGTTTCTTCTCCATGATCACCATCACACTGAAACTGCATGCAGGCAGAAATCCTATGGATGGTACTGTTCAAAGATATGATTGGGCCAGTCCAGTGTCAATCAAGAAAACAACCAATGGGCCGCTGAGCTACATGTTTCATGAGCCGCGTCTGTCAGAAGGAAAAAAAAAACTAGCCTATGTGATATTTTTGACTAAAGTGTTTTGGGCCAGCAGCCCAGTGTCAATTGAAAAAGTATTGGGCCGCCGATCTAGGCCTACCACTTTCACTTTCTTTTTTTTTTTTTTTTTTTGTGGTCGGCGACCGTCGGCCCCAAAAAGCACGTCGGCCCACCGGGAAAGTGCCCGGTATGCCAGATGGCCAGTCCGCCCGTGGGTATGAGTGTGTGTAGTGAGAAGTGTTCTCAGCCAGAGTTGTTGGTGTGCATAGAAATGCAGCAAGATGGGAAGAATTCCATGTTTTTCTATCACTAAGAACGTATGTACCAACCCCAAGTCTGTTGGCAACTGTGAGAGGATCAGTGAACATTCTGTGTCCTTTTGGGACATGCAAGGGGCTCCATACCCTCACTTTATCACCCTCCTAAAAACAAGGAGTACGAGCACCCTGCTTAGCATCAGTGTACTTTTTCATGTGACCCTTTGGTGTAGTTATGTCAGCTGGTGGGTGCACAGGAGCAGACTGCATATGATGTTTATAATTATTTAGTGTATGATGATGTTGCTGTATCTGCACTTTCTCAGGCCAGGTAGCTTATTTCTCTAGTGAAACTTTGCAACACTGCTTACATGTTTGCTGCCTAGTAACCCAGGTGAAAAAAAAAGTAAATTTCTACAATGTACTTAAAATGCTCTATTTTCCCGCACCAATTTTGTACTTAATATACTAAAAATTTAGATACTACTTATAGTACATTTGAACCTATAGTGTACTACAAGTGGTAACTTGGTAAATATATTTTTTAAATACAGAGATAGTATATTCAAAAACACATTTTAGTTCATATTTCATGGTGTGTCAAAATAGCACAGTTGAGTATACTTAGATGTTCTTAAGATTATCTTAAGAAGTACTAAAGAATATTTTTTTAGTATATTAAGTACAAAAATAGTGCGCAAAAATAGAGCACTTTGAGTACATTATTGAAATGTACTTTTTTTTTTTTCTCCTGGTAACTAGCTAGCACCCTGTAAACTTGGCCTTTATAACATGGTTTTGTGTTTCTGGATCACACTGGCAGAATTTATTGGATTTATAATATCTTACCATTAACCAGAGGCATTTTAGCTACTGCAGGCAAGTCAAATTCCATCACCAGACCACCAAGTCTGGTCTTAAGGTCTCATATATTTTGATATATAATGCAAAGGCATGTATAAATGTTTAATTGTTAATTGTAAAAAAAAAAAAAGAAAAAAAGAAAATAAAATTAAACAGAAGAACTGAACAAGGGAAATGTTTTAGACTGTATTTTGTTTTGTGGAGGAGAGAGCTTTAAAAACGATTTTGACATGAAAGACATTCATTTATAAAACTGCAATCCATCTGACTGATAGACAGCTTTGCAGAAAAGGTGACTGCAGATATGGCATCCTCAATCCTCATCAATCCAACAGAGCTACACTTACTTGTCATCATCCTCATTATTGCTGAGAGAAAAGTCCACTGAGAGAAATGAATTGCTTCCTCAGGTCAGAAGCATATAAAATGTAATTCCATTCACAATGTGTTAAATTCATTGTTTCATTCTTGGGGATCTGTGCTGTTTGTGCCAGAAATTTCAAACTTTCTCAAAAGCTCAGGTACCTGTCAAGAGTTATGTTATGGATTTAGAATCCCTCTAAAATTCACGTTCCCTTTCAGTCGGTCACTCTTGACGTCTCGTAGGAGGTGAACTGACGAATTGGGATCTTGCTAGAGAGACCAATCTACCTTGAGTGTAACTAAAACGCGCCAATGCACATTGGCATGCAATAATTGCATCAGCTGCGCTGTCCTGCTGCGCAAGTATTTAACAAGCAGCAGGTGCATTGCGTACTCTGCTTTTCTCTTCGAAGCTGAGCCTTTGTTCGTCCAGACTCCCGCCAAACCAGTGGGCAAGTGTAAAGGCAAGAGGCCCTGACACAGGCTACACAGAGATGGATGGGACTGCTCTTCGGAAGATGGTGACAGCACTACTCCTTACCCCAGAGGAGGGCCGGGTGGAAAATCTTCTGTTTCCTTTTCTTTTTGTTCCGCCGCTGGCCCCACAGCCAGCAGTACCCACATTGTCAAAAAAAAAGAGCAGTTTCCTTCATCTATAGGTCCCAAGAGGGCACGAAGAGCAGTGGACAGTGCAGAACTGGACCACTCTCATCCTCCTCTCTCACATTCAAAGGCAGGATGGCATTCCCACTGAAATTATTTCAGAGGCTCCTGGGGCATATGGCAGCCGCAGCAGCAGTAACACCGACCAGTTTGCTTCATATGAGACCGCATCAGCACTGGCTTCATGGCCGAGTCCCGAGATGGACGTGACAACACAGCATTCACCGGGTGGAAATCACGCCAGCCTGTCGTCAAACCTTTAGCCTGTGGTCAGACCTTTTGTTCCTGTGGGCAGAAGTACCCCTGGAACAAGTGTTCAGGCATGCTGTGGTATTCATGGATGCCTATGCCACCAACTGAGGTACCACATACAATGGGCATGCAGTCTCAGGGGTTTGGACGGGACCCAATCTGCATTGGCATATCAATTGCCTCAAGTTGCTAACAGTACATCTTGCACTGAGCCGCCTAAAAAGCACCTACAGGGCAAAGACATGCTAGTTAGCATGGACAACACTGTGGCTGTTGCGTACATCAACGATTAAGGTGGTCTACACTCCCGTCGCACGTCACAACTCGCCATCTCCTACTCTGGAGTCAGAAGCATCTGAAGTTGCTTTGTGCCATTCACATTCCTGGCACGCTCAACCATGTGGCCGATGAGCTATCATGAGCTGTGCTCCCAGGAGAATGGAGACTCCATCCCCAGGTGGTCCAGCTGATTTGGCATCATTTCGGAGCTGCACAAGGAGATCTGTATGCCTCTCCAGAAACTACCCACTGCCAGTTGTTTTATTCCCTGATCGGGGAACACTCGGCATGGATGCACTGGCACACAGCTGGCCTCGGGGCCTACGCAAATATGCGTTTCCCCCAGTAAGCCTTCTTGCACATACACTGTGCAAGGTCAGGGAGGACTAGGAGCAGGTCTTGCTAGTTGCGCCCTATTGGCCCAACCGGACCTAGTTCCCCTGGTTCCTCGCAACAGCCTCACCCACGCCCAGACCTTTGGAAACGCCATGTCTGGCCCCTGGATGGGACGTGGAGGTTGTAGGTGCCTTAGAGGAACTTAACACCATCACTTGAGCACTGTCTACGAGACAAGTTTATGATCTGAAATGGAACCTGTTCATCGAGTGGTGTTCTTCTTGCTGAGAAGACCCCCGAAAGTGTTCGATCGGTGTTGTGCTTTCCTCATAGGAAAACCCCATAGGACGCAAGTCGGTTGGGAAGCATGACCTGGTCACCAGGTTCCTTAGGGGGGCGAGACAGTTAAATCCTCCTCAGCCTCCTTCCATACCCTCTTGGGACCTCACTCTGGTGCTCAGAGCACTTCAGATTGTCCTCTTTGAGCCTTTGCAATCAGTTGATCTAAAGTTTCTAACCATGAAGACTTTGCTTCTGGATGCACTGGCCTCCATCAATGGGTAGGAGACCTGCAGGCATTTTTGGTAGATGAATCATGCCTAGAGTTCGGGCTGGGCAACGCCCATGTGGTACTGAGAGCCCAGCCTGGCTATGTGCCCAAAGTTCCTACCACTCCTTTCAAATACCAGGTAGTGAACCTGCAAGTGCTGCACCCGGAGGAGGCAGACCCAGCCCTAGCTTTACTCTGTCCAGTTTAAGCATTACGAATGTATGTGGACTGGATGCAAAGCTTTAGGACCTCAGATCCACTCTTTTTCTGTTACAGAGGCCAGCAGAAGGGAAAGGCTGTCTCCAAGCAGAGGATGGCCCAATGGATTGTGGATGCAATTGCCTTGGATTACCAAGCACAAGGCATGTCCTGCCCTTTCAGGCTGAGAGCTCACTCTACTAGAAGTGTTGCATCCTCCTGAGTGCTGGCATGTGGCACCTCGCTGACAGATATTTGTAGAGCTGTGGGCTGGCGACACCTAATATGTTTACCAGATTCTAAAGCCTTCATGTCGAGCTGGTCTCCACCTGTGTTTTTACCTCAATCGGTCAGAGACACGGAGAGGCCCCGGCTTAGTGTCGGCTTGCTGCGCTAATATATGCATTTAATTCTCCAGAGAGTCCCTACGAGGCAGACCCTGTTGAGTCCTCTGATCACCCTCTGGCAGCTGGATGTGTTGTGGAGCATCTGGCACCAGGCCTAAGTTTGATGTATCCTTGAAAACCCTTCTAGGCTGGGTGTCCATATGTGCAATCCTGAGGGGATACCATATGTGTATTTCCATGGTAGCTCTAAGCGGAAGCCCGTGTCTTTCCCTTGGCAGAGTCCGCTTTGCAGTCTCTGCCATGTGTTGCATTCTCCCAAACAAGGTGAGAGCCACTCAGAGACCTTCGTTATGTAGACTGGTTACTGGGTTAACCTACTTGGTTAGTCCATATGTGTATACTCCACTAGACCACTTGCAGGATGTGGCTTCTGCAGCATTCCTTTTCCTATGGAAAGGGTACACTTTCTCAATGTTATCCAAATCCATTGAGTGGGCAGTGTTCATTTCTCTAAGCGCTGTCCCATCTACTAGTGGGTCCAGCTGTCTTATGCAGGGCACTGGAAGATGGCAGCACCTGTGGCACTTTGGTAGGGATCCCAATTTGTCGGTTCACCTCTGATGATGTCGAGAGTGAATTGAAAGGGAACGTCTCAGTTATGTATATAACCCTTGTTCCCCGAAGGAGGGAATGGAGACATCCCATCCCATCCCAACAATTGTTGCACCGCTGCTGGGGTGCCGGGTCACCAACTTCGGCTTGGCTCCTCAACGATAAACCTAAGTATGTGATGCACCTGCTGCTCATTAAATACCCACGCTGCGGGACAGCGCAGCTGATGCAATGTGCATTGGCTTGTTTTAGTTACACTCGAAGTAGATTGGTCTCTCTAGCGAGATCCCAATTCGTCGGTTCACCTCCGACGAGACGTCTCCATTCCCTCCTTCAGAGAAAGTGGGTTATATACATAACCGAGATGACATCTGGGCAAAAATGCCAATGAATGAGTTTGTGTCTCATATTTATATCATGATACAGTTAAGCAATATCACATGAGTAACAAGCACAGTATCACACAAGTGCTGTTTTTGTCCCGAATAGCACAAGTGTGATTTTATACAACAGTTCAATAAATAAGAAGTTAATATTGTGTTTTATTTTAGGCACAATTTCGTGTTTCATATTTCCATATTTATAAAAAACAAAAAAACAACAAAGGTATACAGTAGTTCACCTAAAAATAAAAATTATGTCATCATTTACCCTCATGGCCATTGAAGCCTAAAAGTGTAATAAATATTATGTTGAATCAAATAATATATATATATATATTTTAAAGTTACTTTTTGTAATGTCTATTTGATGCTTTTCTTATTTAACACAATAGTGGCTTTTAATGATCTTTTGTGGGTAATTTCTCAGCCAAATTTGATGTATGATTAATGAGATTCATTAATCACCACATTTGTGTCATTCATTTGATTAAAATTTTAATTGCTTGCCTGTGTCAAGCATGTTGGATCACCACACTTTATTTGATTTATTTAAAGTTTATTTTAAAGGATAAGTTCACTTTTAAATGAAAATTACCCCATTATTTACTGACCCTCAAGCCATCCAAGGTGTATATGACTTTCGTCTTTCAGACGAATACAGAGTTATATTAATAATCACCCTGATGCTCCCAAGCTTTATAATGGTAGTACACGGAAACCACCTGTTTGAAGCTCAAAAAAGTGCATTCGTCCATCGTAATTGTCCTTCACACAGCTCTGGGGGGTTAATAAAGGCCTTCTGAAGCGAAGCAATGCGTTTGTGAAAGAAAAAAATATCCATATTTAACACATAATAGCTTCCACCAGACCGCCTTTCCTATTCAAGATAGTGTAACGCCTCTCAAAGTTCAAAACGCATATGCTACATCCTATGCTTTCCGTATTCAACTTATCAAGTCAAGTCACCTTTATTTATATAGCGCTTTTTACAATGCAGATTGTGTCAAAGCAGCTTTACAGTGATAACTGGTATATAATTTTGCTCTTAAGAAAATGGTGTCATTGTCCATCATAAGTAAATTCAGTATTGATCCATTCGGTTGTAAGAATCAATAGTTATTAATTTAGTTAATTTATCTATATCAGTAGTGGAGTGAACAGTGATGTCATCATCCAGCTCAGTTCCGTTCTCATACAGTGGTGTCAATGCAGGCAGATTAAAACACTGTTGAATATCAACTGTCAGGTGTCCCCAACTAAGCAAGCCAGAGGCAACAGCGGCAAGGAACCCAAACTCCAACAGGTCACATTAGGTGGCAAACAGGTGTTAAAATGGAGAAAAAAAACCTTGGGAGAAACCAGGCTCAGTCGGGGGGCCAGTTCTCCTTTGGCCAACAGCGAACAGTGCTTTATTATGATTCAGGCAGCTATCATAAGTCCGATTGGGATCGCAACAGTCAAAGTATTTATTCCAGTTCCATCCAGTTGAGGATCGTATTTATCATGCCGGTATGGACGGTTTGTTGAGGAACTGTGAAACTGGCTGTCGTGTCGATGAGGCCTTCACAGTGGATGATCTAGTTGACTCAATCTCTGCTGACACTTTAAGGGCTTTCAGGACTTTCAGGGTCGTGTCAAGGTGCAGGTCCTCGATCTCACCTGGATACGGCCCGGATCTGGCTGACTATGGTAAACCTTGGGATAAACAGAGAGACTAATATTAGCGTAGATGCCATTCCTTCGTCTGATGTAATGAGTACATCTGGTGTACTTATGAAACAAGCATAACTGACGCAACGTCAAAGTTGAATACGGAAGGCGTTCTGGGAGAAGCTAGTTATTTAACTTTGTAACATGTTAAATATGGATATTTTTCTTACACAAACACATCGCTTCACTTCAGAAGGCCTTTATTAATCCCCCAGAGCTGTGTGGAGTAAATTTATGATGGATAAATGCACTTTTTCTGTGAGCTTCAAACAAGTGGTTTCCATGCACTGCCATTATACAACTTTGGAGCATCAGGGTGATTATTAATATAATTCTGATTGTATTCATCTGAAAGAAGAAAGTCATATAAGTCTAGGATGGCTTGATGGTGAGTAAATCATGGGGTAATTTTCATTTTAAAGTGAACTAATCCTTTAATAACTTTGTCAAAGTAAAAAATAGTTAACTTAAAGCCAAAGTAAATACACTTGGGTTTTCATTTAAAAGACTATATTGCTTTAAAGTTTTAAATGTTGATGCTCCTCATGAAGTTTAATTAAATACTTAACATAAGTTTTAATGACATACCCTTTATTTGAAATGTTAAAGCCAAGATTAAGATAATTTTATTACTTATTTAATATACATTAATATACTGTTCAACATTTAGGTTAATTATATCAGTATTCTGATATGGGCAATGATGACATCATTCTCCGTCAGCTTGCGAGTGGAAGGTAGGTGGCTTAATTAATATTGTACATTATCCTTTACTGTTTACCGCTATGATAGTAAGATTTCATCTTAACTTTTGCTAGATTGCTAATTTCACAGACCAAAAACCTCACATCATTTACTGCACTGCAAATAGTGCGACAAAGCCCTGTCACTCATATATACTTGTAACTCAAATTACAATCTCTGTCTGCATGTTAAAGGGATGGTTCATCCAAAAACACAACTGGTTCTCAAATCTGATAGCCATGAGATATTCTAGTGATAACACTAGAATATCGTGATAACACTCTTCTACCTTTTCACCATTTATTTCCACTGTATTTTTTTACTGTACTGTATTTTTAAGTACTACACTTCATGTACCACAAACTGTAGTTTTAAGAGTTTTTAGGCTAGAATGTAGTTGTTTAGACCTGAAATATGTGACTCATATTTATTCATAGTGCCTATTTTACAATTTGTTTGGACATTTTTGAAGATGCAAGCTCCAGGCCATCAGCGGCCGTTCAGTGCTTGTGTACCCACCGAGAACAGCTTCATCTTAGCCAGTGCTTTGGGGATTTGCAGCTGGCTCTTATAGTGGTTAAACATGAGATATAATTAATTTTGGGTACATAAAAAAGGCAATCTTTGGTCTTAATAATCTATTACTTGTTCCAGAGCAAATCAAATTGGGCTATGTTAAATTTAATAAATAATAAGCATTTAACACATATGGTATCCCCTCAGGGTTGCACATATGGACACCCAGCCTAGAACGGGTTTTCAAGGATACATCAGACTTAGGCCTGGTGCCAGATGCTCCACAACACATCCAAATAATTTATAAATTATTAAATCATTGCTGACATCAAACCAAGCTGTATTCAAGTTATCGTAACTCTTCAACCAATTGCACTATATAAATAAGTTAAATTGCTCCTGACAGTAGACAACATGCTCTTTTTGTCATTATATGGTCAGCAAATGACGGCAGCTTTCCGGGAGAGCAGGAAGGAGAGATACGGAGCGTGGCATTTTAGAGAGTTTTGGATTGCATTAAATAATAAAAGAAATGAACAAAAACATAGTGAAAATGAACTACACAACAGAAGAGGTGATTGGGATGATTTTTAAATGAGACTCTAGACAAGGCTGAGTGAGACTCTTTTGCATGTGGTGTGTGCATATATGCGTGTGTGCGTGTATATGTATGTGTTCATATGTGCATCTGTATATGAGTGTGTGTATGGGAAAAAAAGTCTCCTGAATGAAAACAAAAAGACAAAAAGACTTGCATATATGTATAATAGTTGAATTGTCAAGTTTGAAGTGTTAGGTTCATTATTTTTCTTGTTTTTCTAAATAAAAATCAGAAAATGTATTCTTGTTTTTAAATTCTATTTACAAACAGCACACACACAAATGGTCAATAACTGTCATTTCTTGAAAGCCATTTGTTTTGACACCTTCCACTTGAAAATAGCACATTCTGTTTTTTGTTTTTTCAGTCAAAAAAAATAAATATGTGAAAATTACCTATTTTAGCATCAGGGCTATATTTGACTTATATCCTGTAGAGCACTGCTTTTGTACTTTTGACTAAATTGTACAATTGTGTTTATTTCCTATTGTCGTTTATAATAGATATGTTGTTAATTTAAATGTTGTTCAATAAATATTATTTTATATAAATATGTTGTATTTGGTATTGAGAAAGGGTCCATTAGTGCGTAATATGGATCGAATGAAAGTTACATTACTATGCCATTAGATGGCGACAAACTTTATGAGTGAATGAGTCAGTTGCAAGAGACTTTTAAACTGAAAGGGACATTTGTAAACAAATACATTGTTTTAATGACATGGTCTTTCTCTTTCTCTCTTTGAAGCGACAAAGTGGTAGTTGTGTGGACTGTCAATGGAGGAACAAAAATCTCTCGGATTTCATTTAAAATATCTTAATTTGTGTTTTGAAGATGAACGAAAGACTTACGGGTTTGGAACGACATTAGGGGTGAGTAATTGAGGACAACTTTTTCATTTTGAGCTATCCCTTTAAGTCTAACATCACAACCTAACATCAAAATCAATATTCCCTTACAGTGTGCTTTAATAATAACGAAAAATCATGTCAATACATATGAGCCATTTCACACGAGTAACCATGCGATATCACTCTGAATCAGCACAGCTGTGATTAGGTCATAGACAATCACAGCCGTGCTGATATAGAGCCATATCACACGACTATGACTGTGATATTGCATTTGTTCAACAGATTCAAATCTCAAGTTGACAGTTTAACAGTTGAGCCCAAGTCTTCGTTTCTAATTCTAAAACGTCATTTTAGAACTAGCAACGAAGGAGTGCTTTGTTGCTTTATTATAGCTTTATTGTAGGGTACAACGGGGCTAAAGGCACACCTTAAGAAAAATTTGCTTTTCATTACTCTCAAAGTATATGATTGCTGAAAAAATATATATGTTTGTATTGAACATTGATGGAGAAACAGATTTTGTGTGAAAATAATTAATAAAAGTGGTTAATTTTGTTTAAAAATCGTATAAATGTATGAGGTGGCGAGGGGGGCCTATTACCTCACACACGGCGTAAAAGGCTCCCCAGCATGGGGTAAAAGGCACACAGTATTGATACAAATACTTTAGCTAAAATAATACATTTTTAATAATGTCTAGGTTAATACTTGTTCAAAAGAATCACTTTAGCAAAGTATGTACAATTTTGTTTTTAATTTTATAAATAAAATAATTCATTTTTGTTCAATAAATATACTCACATTAAAATGTTAATATACAAATATATTTCAAACATACAGAAACAAAACTATTTTAAAAAGTAAAGATTCTGAAAGCACTGAAGGAGATCCCATAATATTTTATATATATTTACAGTAGTAACAATAAGTGATAATTTATTATATGATTAATATCATATATATATATATTTTTTAAATATGATTGCTTTATTATAAATATGGGCAGGTGTGGATTAACGCACAGGCTTGCCTAGGCTGCAGCCTATAGGGGCCTCAGGTGTGCAGGGGCCCTGGATTGACCAGACTATTTTTTTTATTAAAATGGTGCGTTCATGCCACCTCGTATTTACCGGAATCTTGAAATGACAACACGTCACGTTTTCTGAGCTGTTCACGTCCTTTTGGTTCTTGGACTAGGAATTCTGCGTTTCCATGGCACCACTATTAACGCCTAAATGACTCTACAGCAGTCAGGTTGTACAGCGGCCACGTGGTACATGTGGGAGCTTTCAGAAAATTCCCAGCTTACAAGCTGTAATTGACCCTTTGCAAAGACCTTTGTCTGACAAGCTGTGGCGCTGTCACGCCACACGCAGTGAAAAATACATTGCGGAGCAAAGAGGACACTGACAACACGTCGACAGACAAGACAAAGCAGGTTACTTATGATATTAAAAGGTGCCCTAGAACATTCTTTCACAAGATGTAATATAAGTCTAAAGTGTCCCCTGAATGTGTCTGTGAAGTTTCAGCTCAATATACCCCACTCCGGCTGAGGGAGCGCGTTCCGGCGGGAAAGTGACGTCGATGCATACCCTCTATTGCTAGACGGCATTGATTGCAGCAAAATGTCCGAAAGTAATTACGATAGTGGAGCACAAAAAAAAAAAAAAAAAAAACGGAAAATACAAAGGTTAAAAGAACAATGTGAACAAGATATACTGAAAAAAATCCAAAATTGGCTTGATACTTTGATACATTGATTGGATACATCAAGACAGGAGTGGCAAAGTCATGCAGTCCGTGAGGGAGAGATCGTTATCGGCAGGAAACCCAAACATTCGCCTATGATTCATCGACCTCAAATACAGCTTATCACTTGAAACATGTAAGTAGTAGCAACTTTACAAGTCCGCTAATGTTAGCCTAGTCCTAGATAAATGTGCGCTATTATTAGGCGCATATCCAAGTGGAGAGCGCGCTCGCTGCATGAAATGGAAGCGCCGGTACCATCACTTAAAATACTACGTCATTTCGGTTATACAGATAAGAGTAATACAAACTGTAAAGGGTCTACTTTTATTTCTGTAAACTCACAACAACAGAAAACGTTGTGTTTTTGTAAAATGAAAACAACCAGGATGCGCCTTCTGCCGTCTCTGTGAACTTGAGCACGTAACAAACATGAACCGTACTTCCCTCACAGACACGAGAAATATATTTATAGAAAGCTTTAAATGTCTACTTTTAATTGAACCAATTCAAATGGAAAATATTCTCAGATTATGTAATCCGTATGAAACCTGCATATAGGCCGATGATATAGGCGCGTCCACTACTGCGGATATGACGAATCAGCATCGCAGTCTTCATCTTTGCTGCCGAAAACAGAAAACATTATCAATAAATTATTAAAATGTTTAGAAAGTGTCCTTGCTGTTTTTTCACTAAGTTATACATTCATAATAATTGCGCTGTGGCAAGTTTTATGCGTGCACTGATTGGGCTATGTATTATATATTGGTTTATTATATATGATTTATTATGATTTTCAATTTCCCATTTTACCTATGGTGTGGTGGTAATTTTCTTACTGTGGTGGTCCACCACTTGAAGGAATGTAGAAGAAAAACTGTAGTATTAGTCTCAATGTGTGTGTGTGTATATATGCCAGTTATCCTTATTTGCATGTGGACCATGTATGGCACTAAATACATTTTTCCAGTAAAGCATAATGATTAAGGGGGAGCCTCACACAAAGAGCAGCCTAGGGGTCCCTGACCACCTTAATCCACCCCTGAATATGGGTATTATCACTAAGGTGGATACACAATTTGATATAGGCCTATGATACCTTCTGTATCTAACCATGTCACGTCAAAAAATGGAAGACTCAGCCAGCTATTTATTGTCATGTTAATTATTGTGCCTTTTGCCCCAACACCAGTGGCACTTTTTAATCCAATTACCATACTTTTACTTTTTTACTTTTTTCTTCCATAATTGAAAAACTGTTGCTTGAATTATCTTGAAAAAAAACTGAAAATCATTAAGGCCTTTGTCTGAAAATACAAACATTAATTTAACTGATTCTCATTTGCTACTTAAATCAACAACATTTTAATAAAACATCAAATATTTGGTCAAACTACCTCAGAATCAACTTTGCGCTGCTGCCTGTGATCGCGTCAAGGATCAGACAAATTTTGCATATGCATTTTGAAAAGCAGATGTTTAGGAAAGTGCTGCGGTACGTTTTCGTGCCACCTAGTGGTTTAAAGGAAAATAAAATCAAAGGCGGCTATTGCCCCGTGGCGCCTTTAGCCCTGTTGTACCCTATTATGTACAGTATTATGAGAGAGAGTGATCGACTAATCAATTGTCTTACCTGCATCTGATACAGCATTTATTCTTCAGGTCAATCTTATATTCATAATAAAAATAAGTTTCAGTGTCATTGAGGAAAGCAATATCTTTGTCTTAGTATCCTGTTAACAAGGGGATTTCCCCTGACAGCACTAGTAAATGCATTTGTTGGTTGTGTCTTATATGGTGTTGTTTAAAGTAAAAATAATGTCCTTGTTTACAACCTTGTTTTAGTCCCTTTCAATGAAGTTGAAATCACAATCACTAAAAGACCCTTTCTCAATACCAAATATTATTAGTTTATATAAAATATTTAATAAGCATATTACTTATATAAAATCAAACATTCAAATGAACAATAATAGCCATTATAAAAGTATAAGAAGTTTGGAAAGTATAAGAAAAGTATAAGAAGCTGGAAAAGGCTTTCAGTCAATCGGATTCGAGAACTAGAACTAACTGTTTTGTATGTATAAAGGGCATTTCATTTTTTCACTTTTTTTTTGCCCCATAACGACATACAAAAACAAATTTATTAAAAGCACATTTGAAGCACTTTTGTCAGCAGTTACAGCCTCTTTTGGGGTATGATGCAATAAGCTTTGCACACCTGGATTTGGGGATTTTCTACTATCCCTTACTGCAAATGACAGTAGGCGACATAAGACCTCGCCATTCTCGTCCCCCTCTTCCTTTGCCAGTTACCAGTCAGAGCCGGCCAAAGAACGCTCAGCCTTCTCACGCCCCTTCTGTCACTATGTGGACATGTCAGGGCCATCTGTTACACCTCACTGCCCCACCGTGGGTATGCCTGTAGTTCCTTTGACCCCACTGGCTCGGTTTCTGGGGGCCTGGCTAGAGCTCCCCACTCCGTCTCGATGGCTCATCTGAAGATCAGTCTTGGCTATGCGATTCAGTTAGCCTGGCATCCCCCCAGGTTCCGGGATTTTCATGCTATGATGGCAAGGATGCTGTCATGTGAAGGATCCCTGTCATGTGAACAGAGGTCGCAACCCTGCTGGCAAAGGGCGCGACCGAGCTGGTCCCTCCAGCTGACATGAATTACGGGTTCTACAGCCCTTACGTCATAGTACCTGAGAAATCCGGTGGGTTACGACCAATCCTAGACTTACGTACCTTGAACCAAGCCCTTTACAGGCTCCCGTTTAAGATGTTAACTCCCAAACACATTTTCGAATGCATTCGTCCTATGGATTGGTTTTCAGCGATCGACCTGAAGGATGCGTACTTTCATGTCTCCATTCTTCCTCGACACAGACCATTTCTTCGGTTTGCTTTTGAGGGGCAGGCATACCAGTACAAGGTTCTCCCATTTGGGTTGTCACTGTCTCCCTGCATCTTCACGAAGGTTGCAGAGGGAGCTCTGGCTCCTCTCAGGGAACAAGGTGTCCGTATCCTCAACTACCTCAACGACTGGCTGATTCTAGCTCACTCTTGAGAACAGTTGTGCAAGCACAGGGATCTGGTGCTCAGACACCAGGCCCGTTTGGGCCTTCGGGTTAACTGGGAAAAGAGCAAACTTTCCGTAGTACAGAAGATCTCTTTTCTCGGTATGGAAATGGACTCGGTCACCATGTTCGTGCAGGTTACAAGCGAACATGCTCAGTCACTGCTGAACTGCCTGAGTAAATTCAAGGGCAGGAGAGCAGTCCCACTGAAACTGTTTCAGAGGGTCCGGGGGCATTTGGCATCCGCAGTGATGGTCTTGCCACTCAGTTTGCTTTATATGAGACCGCTTCCGCTCTGCATGGCAACACGGCACGTAGAGTGATGTCGCAATGTCCTGCTATGGAGTCAGAAGCATCTGAGGTCACTTTGTGCCGTTCACATCCTGGGCAAGCTCAATTGTGGAGCCGACAAGCTTTCATGACAGCATCCTCACCCCGGGGAATGGAGACTCCATCCCCAGACAGTTCAGCTGATTTGGGAACGCTTCGGAGATGCTCAGGTAGACCTGTTTGCCTCTCAAGACACTTCCCACTGCCAGTCGTTTTACTCCCTGACTGAGGGCACCCACAGATGCTCTGGCACACAGCTAGCTGCATGGCCTACGCAAGTATGTGTTTCCCCCAGTGAGCCTTCTCGCACAGACATTGTGCAAGATCGGGGAGGACGAGGAGCAGGTCCTCATGGTTGCACCCTATTGCCCCGGCAGGGTTTGTACTCCTCTTGACAGCCCCTCCCTGGATAATTCCTCTGAGGAAGGACCTTCTTTTTCAGAGAGGGGGCACCCTCTGGCACCCATGTCCCGATCTTTGGAACCTGCATGTGTGGAAGGTTTAAGTACCTTGCCACCTCAGGTGGTAGCTACCATCACTTTGGCAAGAGCCTCGTCTACTAGACAGGCCTATGCCTTGAAGTTGAACCTCTTCAGCACTTGGTGTTCTTCTCGTCAAGAAGACCCCTTTAATGCCTGATTGGGTCGGTGCTTTCCTTCCTTCAAAATGGGTTGGATCGAAGGCTGTCTCCTTCCACCCAGAAGGTCTATGTGGCTACCATTGCAGCCCTCCATGATTTCATTGCCGGTAAGTCTGTTGGGAAGCATGACCTGAGAGGGTCATCAGGTTCCTGAGAGGGGCTAAGAGGCTTAAGACCTACACTTCAGAGAGCTCCCTTTGAGCCTTTGCTCTCAGTTTTGGCGTATGGCGCCTTGCTAACAGACATTTGTAGAGCTGCGGGTTGGGCACTAAAAAAAGAGGCTTTCATTTGGCTATTCTGCCATAAAGCCCAAATCAGTAGAGTGTTGGTGATGGTGATCTCCACTCATGATCTCTGGAGCTCAACCAAACTGGGGTTCTTGGTCACTTCTCTTACCAAGGCTCTTCTCCATCTATTGCTCAGTTTGCCCAGGTGACAAGCTCTATGAAGAGTCCTGGTTAATAAAAACTTCTTCCATTCAAGAATTATGGAGGCCACTACACTTGGCTACCTTCAAATTGTTAGGTTTTTTAAAGTCTTCCCCTGATCTGTGTATCAATGCACAACACAGACCTTATGGTTTGATTTGAAATGTGTGTTTCTTTCCAAATCATGCATGCTTGTCTTCTTTTCCTTTTGATTGTCATCTGATTTTAGCTATTGGACCTCTTAGCTATTGCTGGATACTTTCATTTTATTTGATGGCTTAGCACTACTTAATCATTGTTTCAATGAGTAATGTATGTAAAAGAACAATTTGATCCTTCACTTTGGAGAAAAAAAAGTAAGCCACTTATAGGTTGGTTTCCTCAAAACGTTTCCAAAACATTGATCTTAAACAGCCCAAAACAGCAAAACTGCTGAGAGTTTGAGACTATCTGGTCACTGAAAATAGCAGATTGGGCCAGGGTTTGGGAAATCTCTTTGAAAGCTGCTTGAAAAAGATATTACTTTAGCAATTCCGTTTTTAGTGGTTCATAAATTACACACTTCACCTTTAAGTGGGGGATTATATGCATGAGAAAATCGTCTAAAAATCTAAAAAATAATAATAAATCAATAACCTTCTGTAAGCATTTGGGATTATCCTAATTGAATTCTTATTTTTTTTCACAAACTTCATTGTTATGCATGAGCTGAAATTTAGCATTTAATAAGCCTCCTTTAAGTCTTCTAAGTCTTCTAAGACAAAAAGGGAAATCATGAATTTATTTATTTTTCACCTCAGTCTTTCATAATTCATTCTATTGGTATGTTTGAGTCATACCATGGTTATCAGCTGCAACTTATTCCAGTCATCTGCATAAAGACCTGCACTTGCAGAAATATAATTGAATCTAAACCCCACAGAGGTTTTAAAGAACCACATTAATCCTTATTATCTTGATGGTGTAGTACAACTACCTGCAGTGCACCCCAGGTTTAGAGAGGACCAGATTTTTTTTACCCTATCCAACAATCCAAAGATGTTAACCCAAGGTCATGTAGTTCTCTGTATGAATATTCAGAGTTATGGTCTATATTGTAACACTTGTTATATTTAATGACAGTGTTTGGAAAGTAAATAACGAAAAGCTATGCTATTACAGTTACTAAATTTCAGTAGCATTACAGTAGCTTAGCAACTAACAAAAATGTGTTCCAAGAATGTTTTGCTAACATTTTCATGAAGCTATAAAACAATATTTCTGAATGTTCTCTGAAAATTCAAAATGTCCAGTTTTTTAAATGTTTTATAAAATGTTTTAAATGTTCTTTTTCTTGGTGATGCAAATGTTAAGGAAACATTCCATTGTATCATTCTTCATAATGGGAATGTTACTTTTGTATGTTTTGAATCGGATTACCTGCAATCTGTTAACTGACCATCTGATCTTTATTGTGCATCACAATGTCAATTACTTTTATTTACTTTTGGACAAACAGAGATTCTGATCATAAAATCTATTTTCAGCTATACTTTGTACAGACTGACACAATTATTTGAGTTGTGGCATAATATATTTCCAATGACCCTGCCGTTTAACAACAATCGTTTGTTGTTTTGCATGTCAATTAAGTCGACGTTCCCAGACAGAATACTGAAAGCTGCAATTTTATGTTGTTTGTTAAAATCATAGCATTGAATGAGGTGAACTACTTTAAATTATTTGCAGTAGCTTCCCCAATGGTGCTCAAAATCATCTTGTTCTCTATATAGCTGTCATTCTGTACTTCTAAGACACCTAATTTCCAAGGACTGCTTGAATAAACAATAATTAACATTTATGGAAATCAGAGAAATTGACTGGTGTGTAACTTATTATGCAAACAACGTCAGTAACCTTGTAGCCATGGGATCCAAGGTTGTGAAAACTGCCAGTTTTATGTTTCACGGCAATGCTACCAAAAACATCAATGCTATTTAATAAAATGGACTCAATGTCCTTTTTGGGTTTCGAATGGTATTAGCAGAAAATATGTGTCTGCTGGTTTTATTTTATTAGATGATTCAGCCTAGTTTCTTTTTGTATTGTTCATTGTTGTTGTGCTCCAAAACCTGAAAATTAACTTTTAGTGTGCAGTAGTGGTATTATTTCACATAGCAGCTGTGCATGACCTCAATAAAACAAAGATCCAGGTAACGTGAGCAGAATTTCCTGCATGCTACCAGTGCCAACAGATGTTTGATATACTGGAATCCATTTTTCAAATTAAAAGCTCTCCTCATCACATAATTAGCTGGGAGAGCATGCCAGGTCAATATCACAGTAGTGAAGTGAGAGTCCATCTCATTTGCCTCACCCGTCATGTGGCTTTTTGGCAAGCAAGCTGAATTTTGCTTTGCTAGACTGGTTCTTTTGACCAAATTTAACTTTTGAACTTTGTGATTTATTTATGGCCAATAAATATGAATTTAAGTGGCACTTGTGTATATTTGTCACCTGTCCCATAAAGGTGTATCATTTATTTGTATTTATGGTCGCTTTATATTACATGGCCCCTACAGTGAGTTGTTTGAGAGGTTCAGGCTTGTGATAGTTAGTGGACTGGATGTAGAGCTATAGTGATGAGGTTATCAGAGAGGTCACTGGCCCCGTTTGACAGAGATGCTGATGGATTTTCCCTTGGCTCTGTTCCTGCCATTCCCATTCCTGTCACACACACTCTCCCATAAATCATTATTATTTCCTCTGTTCCCCCCTCTTCAGTCTCAAAGAACCCTTTTAAGGATTTAAATTTTTCCCTCCTCAACATACTCATGACTTCATTGGCAATTTAAATATAAGCAACACATTACATTAAGGTTCCCTTTGTAAAGGGTTAATAAATGTATTCATTATGACTAATAACTAATTTACAAATGCATTATAATCCATTGATAAGTAGCTATAACTGCATACTGCCACAATCATGTTAACTTAGCTTGTTTTCATGGACCTTAAGGTTTTTTTTTATTTATTTATTTATTTTATTCAAGACATAAGTTCCCTTTGTTCTAGTTTGCCCACCACTCATCAGTCACCATGGACACTAACACTATCATCACAGCTGTTCGTCTTTTAGTTAATCATCACTGTGTATTTAAGTTTCTTCCCTTCATTCTGTTCAGTGTCCAGTATTGTTTGTGTTTGACACTCTGTCTCTTGTTAGTTGTTATTTAATAAACCTTGAATTATTAGCATCATCTTCGTCTTCTGTGAATTTAAGCATTACACACGAATAAAAATGGTGACTTTAATGCAATACCTGCCAAATGGTGAGCCATTTTAACTCATATGTTATAAATATATTTATTTATACATATTTTACTCAAAATCAGATTACTGATTTATTTCATGATGCAGCAAAAATGGACTATTATAGTGAGACAGAGGGTGTTGTTTTTGTGGTTTTCATTAATATATTACTATGTTGCTTACCAGAAGGTAGTGTGTCTTAAGCCCGGGATACACTGCAAAATTTTAGCAATCCTATAAGATCATTACAAATCACACTGTGCTTTTAAACTTGGATACGACATGCATGTAGACAGTATGACGATGACACCTATTGACTTGTAGGCTACGATGCAAGTTTCTATAGAAGAATAAAACGTAATCAGCATGTGCTGAAAAAAAAAAAAAGGAAGCGGCTAAAGAAGAAGGGAAAAGAGCTTGAGGTAAGCAGTTTTAAGTTTTAGCATATTGCATTGATTTCATGTTGCATTTTTTTTTTTGGCTGGTCAGTAGACGTAGGTCGTAGCAGCAAACACTGTGCATTGATCATGATCAAAAAAAAAAAAAAAAAAAAAAAAAATATATATATATATATATATATATACATATATGAGCACAATAGAAACTTGATGAGATATTAAAAATTAAATGGTGAGATATTAAAATATTAAAAATTCCAATATTAGTAACCTATGAACTTTAATGTTAAATGGACAGCTGCTAACCATTTATTTGTGACTTACAATCATTAATAATCTGTGAAAGTTCAACTTAATGTGAAGTGGACACACATGAATCAATTATTTGTTAATTATTTATGCACACATAGAAGAGACTTTTTTTGGTGACATTTTTTTTTTTGTTGATGAACTATGTCAGTAAATAACTTCTTTTACAGCACATTGGAAAATTACTGAGCATGATTTCTCATGGAAATTGATTTATGCAAGTAAACTCACAATTCAGAGAAATAATCAAGTATTCTGTCAAATGATAGCTAAGTATCTCATCAATAAGACAAATATTTGATAAATACAAGCTGAATAAAGGCACCTATTTTTTATATTTAATATATCTAATTTAACAGTTTTGCAATAGTCATTAAATCAATGTCTAAATGCACGTTACTGTCACATAGAGTTTTGGTTCTGTTTCATGTTCATGTTTCTTGTCTTACTTTTGAAGTTTAGTAATGTTTCATGTTCCTGTTTGTCACTGCTTTGTTTCCATGTTTGCCATGTGCTCCCTTATGTCATGTGATTCCCTTGTTTGTATCATGTGATCCTACCATATGCTCACTTGTCATATGTCCTATGTTTTCATTGGTTTATTGGTTGAGTGTGCACAGGTGTATCTTGTCTAGTGATTAGTCCTTGTGTATTTAAACCTCATGTTTGTGCTGTTCCTGGTAAAGCATTGTCCATGCACCACTGCTGGTGAGTTTGTTTTCAAGCTAAGCCATGCTAAGTCAAGTCTTTTTTGTTTTATGTTTGATCAAGTGAATGGAATAAAACTGCACTTGGGTTCTCTAAGCAACTTGCCTCCAGTGGATCCTTGTTACAGTTACAGAATATTAACATATTTCAATGATTATTTTTGATATCATAATAAAGTCCACTTTAATTTGAGGATTTGGCCATCCACTTTTGCAGTACCTGCGCACGACCGAACCATCTGTGGGAGCGTAGAGTGCAGTTATTTGTATTGTAACAAATACATTGAATTAACACAGCTATTACACATAAACACTTGAAAAGGACTGCAATGTCACCTCAGCTTACAGGTAAAATCAGTAAACACAATGGGCCTCATTTATCAATCTAACGTAGAAAAGAATCTAGCGTAGCGTCAGTTCTGGCAGGTCACGTCAGTCAAGCTTGCATCAGCTGACTCCCAGGTGACTTGTGTCTACCTATAGGAATACGACGCCTATCACGGCATTTATATATAAGCTCCTCAGTATTATCAGCAGCTATTGCATTCTCAGGAGCAATTAATGGTGAATTCGACAGGCAAAACAGCATCATCTCACTAGGAATTCTGCAATCGGGAATTTAGCGAGAGGGATTCATGGATTTCACCTCTCATTCACCGCATGATCATAAGCCGACTGATTGGAAATTACTGAGTTAACCTTAGCATTGCTTCTCGCATCGCTGCAATTAGACACGGACTCGCAGTTCAGATCTGCACTCCCCGCATGAAGAAGCGTTTCAAGAGAAGATCAAACATCCACTTCGGCTATTTCACTCAACTTCATCTCTGAATGTTTCCACGAAGCTAAGCTAAGTTCCTTTTAATGCTCATTGTTTTAAAACTCATGCTGTTGCTAAAGCTATCAGTGTTGCTTAGGCTTCTAGTCCTTCTCAGTAAAATGTTTTTGCAAAGCTTTTGCGATCGTATTTGGCGATGTGCGTTACTTTTCTGTTGTCGTTGGCAACCGGTTAGATCGCTGCGCACGCTTATCTGGTCGCTTTCGTTTGTATAGCAACATACACGTTGGACGGATCGCCTGTGTTTAGCGTTATACATCGCAGATTCAAGCAGCTTTGCAGTAGAGACAGAAAAACAACGATTCATGGTGCAAACGGATTTTCTGCTGTGGCGCGTAGCTATAGTTTAAAGCCATTTAGAACAAGCTTTTCTTAAGCTGCTATGGAAGGCAAAAATAGAGAGAAAAAAATTGCTTGTTACCGAAGCTCTAGTGTCATTGCTGCATACTATAAGCACATACTGTGGTAAGTTTATTCAGGTAACTGTTACATGCTATCTTAAGCTGTTGTCTTAGACTTTATGCTAGCCTATTTATGGTATCTGATTATATTTCAACATTCTGTGTTAAGTGAGCAACTTTCTGTGGCTTGAAAACTTATCAGAGTATTGTAACATGCTTGTCTTTGTTTAAATACACAGATGTTTCTTATTTAACCCTAACAACATCAAAACTTGATGATCCCGTAAGGAGTGTGAAATCATGGGAGTCGTCATCTTCACTTCCACAGCCGAAGGAATCAGCCTGACTGGAGCAGAAATTGTTCATGATGAGGAAGCACTGTATTTTGTGCTTAGCTGCACGTTGCATCTAACTCAGAGCTATTGCTGCGGGTGTATGCTTCCCCTGACCAGACTACCATAGTTTAATACTAGTCTGTGATTTACAACATGCTTGTTGTATCAGATTGCCGCCGCTAGGGGTGTAAGCTTCCCCCAATAGGAGAAAGAAAATAAATAATAAATAAATATGTATCAGGCAATGGGTGTATGCTTCCCCGACTAGATTGCCGATAATGGTGTATTTATATATAAATATAAATCGCTAAAAATATATATCGCTAACTAAATGCACTACAACATGCTTGTTGTATCAGATTTGCTGCCGCTACGGGTGTAAGCTTCCCCCATTTATTTAAAAAAAAAAAAAAAAAAAGAAGAAAAAAAAATTAAGCTAGGCTCATTCCTCATTCAGGTAACTGCATTTTAGGAAACATGCCATTCAGATTTTCGCACTCAGTTTGTGTTGGGGGATTTTGGCATATGGTTTGTTTTGGGGGTTTATTGCTGCTCTCCCTGCACTTATCCATGCTAGGCTGCATGGATGCGCAGGGAGTTCTTGCCCAGAACAGAACCATACCGCCAATACAAACTCTATGCATTATCTATCATATTTGACGATAGTGGTCCTGACAGAAATCTAGCGTAGCGTCAGTTCTGGCAGGTCACGTCAGTCAAGCTTGCATCAGCTGACTCCCAGGTGACTTGTGTCTACCTATAGGAATACGACGCCTATCACGGCATCTATATATAAGCTCCTCAGTATTATCAGCAGCTATTGCATTCTCAGGAGCAATTGCCCTCCTCCATCCCCAGCTCCTCCTCTCTTCAGTCAGGATTGGCCTTATTATTCCCCTAATCAGACTAATTCTCAAATATGTCTTAAATTATGACATTTAATGATATCTGCATATGTTGGTCCTGTTCTGTTTACCCTAAGGGGGTTTATTGCTGCTCTCCCTGCACTTATCCATGCTAGGCTGCATGGATGTGCAGGGAGTTCTTGCCCAGAACAGAACCATACCTCCAATACAAACTCTATGCATTATCTATCATATTTGACGATAGTGGTCCTGACAGAAATGCATATCTGAGTGCAGAAATCATCTTAAGACAGGGTTCACGTGAAACATTCATATGCTGCCAATCCCATTGTATGACTGATCATACATTGATAAATGTGGCAACTGAAAACAATCATCATTTAAATATCACACCCCAAATTTTAGAAGCCTCACCCAATAGTTTACGACACAAAGAAATGTAACCTGACATGAAAACGAAATTTATCTTACTCTAAAAACACCCATCAACCGCGTAATTGCAAACAATACAATTAATTTATATTAAATAAAAATGCCAGTAAATAAAACTAAATAATTACAAGCTTTATTAACATATAACTTGGCTATTTCAGTACTCTCCACATTCATGATGTAACATTTATTGGTTGCTGACCTACTGTTCATTATGTAAACAAACCTTTGTACTTTACTCATGTTTCAATATCCACATAAAACATCCTTCACAAGCACAAAAAAAGTGCGCTGACTGGTACAGATGTAGCCTATAGCAGACCATTTAAACTGAGCAGTATTAAAGGGTTAGTTCACCCCAAAATGAAAATTCTGTCATTAATTACTCACCCTCATGTCGTTCTACACCCGTAAGACATCTTTGGAAGACAAATGAAGATCTTTTGACGCTTTAAAAACTTCATAAAGAGATCGGAAAAATAATCCATATGAATCAAGCTGATTAGTCCAGCTAACATAAGCAGAAGCTCAACCTAACCTGAATAACTCATAAGAGCAAACCTCTTCCAGAAACAATCAATTCTGTTGATGTTGCTTTTTTGCGCATAAAGCGAAAAAACAAAAAAAACAAAACAAAACATGGTATTTTAATGGGTCACAGACACTTATCTATTTTAATTCAATTTTAAATTGACATTTTAATCATGTCATTTAATGGATAATGGTCGATTAGTGAGTGATTGTCGGTCAGTAAAATAATCTAAATGTTCTCAGAACAATTCTCCACCAGATTTACTGCTGCACGCAAGTTAGCGCAGACTCAAAAATGAACAAAAATGAACTGAGACGACCATATGCCCAATTTTCTGTCGTACGTTTGTTTCATAAATGAGGCCCAATATGAGATTAAAATTTTGATTCAGAGCACCTGAGGCACCTGAAGTCCAGAGTCCTGACAGCGAGACTTCTCATTATGAAAAGTGGCTTTATTGGATGCTCATTAGTGCCAACTCCTGTCACACGGCAGAATATACAAGCTTTAGTAATGTGAATCTAAAAGAGTACATAAAAATTATAGCCTACTACTTCTACTAAAAAAAACAATACATTGCATAATATAGGCTACATATTTCTCATGGTTGGTTGTGAAGAGCAGTGAGGAAGTAGGATTTAGATGCAGGAGTACTATTTTTATTAGGATATCTAAACTCAGGAAAAACATAGAACAAACCATCCACATAAAGATGCAATCAGAAAACAAAAGACTAAACTTCAGGGCTGTAAATACACAAGACTAAATGAGTAACTAAACAAGACACCGGTTGAACGAAATCAATTACTATAGAAACAAATAAGGACTTAGAAACCAAAGAAAACAGGAATAAAACAAGGAACAGAACACAATACAACATAATGCAATAATATCAAAATAAGGATCTCTAAGCAGACTAACACAAAACTAGATGTGACCATTTTAGGTAACCCTTTATAATAACTGCACACTATGAAGCATTAGTTAATAGTTAATTAATCACTTATAAAGCATTAATAAACATTAGTAAGTGGTTTATAAATACAGCTATAATTGCTTTATTCTTGATTTATAAGCATATCTATAATGTGTTTAATAATTGTATTTTCATACTTTATTAATTATCAATTTATCATTTCTAAATTAAGTATTACATTATTTACAAACCAGTTGTTTACGAGTTGTCAGTAGTTCATTTAGGAAGTGTAAGTAAATGATTAATAAACTATTTAAACATTCATTTATACATCTTATTATTTAGACACATAGTAATAGTTACTTAGTGTGTTAGTAAATGTTTTATTAACACACATTCCTACTGTAATTCATGATTTATTCAGATAATTATAAAACATTTAGAGGCAGTCAGTTAACTATTTTTGTGAGCTCATCTAAAGTGAGGACTATTTATGCTTTGTAAAGCTTTTATAAATGAGATTTAAAGGTTCAGTGATCTTCTGCACTGCTGTTCTCTAATGTTTTAAAGTTAGTACTGAGGTAGTTTTGACATTGGGAATATGTATTAATAAAGCATTTAATAACACACTAAGTAACTAATACTATATGTCTAAATAATAAGATGCATAAATGTACATTTAAATATTTTATTAATCATTTACTTACACTTCCTAAATGATCTTATGAACCACTGACAACTCCTAAATAACTGGTTTGTGAATAATGTAATACATAATTTAGAAATGATATATTGATCATTAATAAAGTATGAAAATACAATTATTAAACTCATTAAAGATATGATTAGAAATCAAGAACAAAGCATTTATATCTGTATTTATAAACAGCTTACTAATGTCTATTATTGTTTTATAAATGATGAATTGACTATTTACTAATGCTTAACTAATGCTTCATATCGTGAGTTATTCTAAAGTGTTACCCAATTTTATATTAATTCATTACACATTACATGTTATAATAATACAATTAGATCATCAATGTTAGAAACCTTTGAAAGTTCACTTAAATTGTTATATAATTTCTGATAATTTCTGATATGCAAATTTGTATCTTGTTTTGCTTTGTTATACACTGTTACATTTTAGAAATAAAAAAGGTTCACATCACCAAAGCCTGTGAGTCTGTAGTAAGACATTATCTAACTCTTTACATATGAGATAATCAAACAGTAATATTTTTTTTTTAATTACAGTGACAAATAAGAACTCACAATTTGTATATATTAAAAATGTAGAGACTACAATATACAAACTATGAATTAACAATAAACTAATAGTTTACAAATTATTTATAAGTACTTACTGTATACTTATTATTAAAGTGCCCCTATAGATTTTTTAAAATGACCTCTCATGTAGTGTGTAACATAGCTCTAAGTGAATGAAAACATCCTGCAAAGTTTTAAATCTGAAAGTGCACCGTATATAAAGTTATTGTCTCTTAAATGTAAGAGTCGACTCTAAGTCAATTAAACAAGTCATTTGTAAAATGAATCCCAAGCCGTTTCGTTGTGACGTCAAGACGAAACATTAGCATACTGCCTGCCCATTTATTGCGTGTACAGACACCAGGGAAAACTTGAACCCCCACAAACACTGCAGCTGATTCATGTGGATACTGGATAGCATCATGTCGAGAAGATGCTGTGCTTTACAGTTTGTTTTTTCACTGCCTAAGGATGAGCATGTGAAGAATCAGTGGTTAAAGTTAATCTTTACAACGATACCACAGCAGTATAGCCCGGACCTTGTGCTGTGTTCCCGTTATTTTACTGTCGACTGCTTCTTCAACCTAAATGCGTTCAACGAGGGATTTGCAAGCCGGTTGTTATTGAAAGATGGGTCAGTACCCAATTTATTTAGATCAGCTTCTTCCTCCTTCTAATCACAACCTGTAGGTATGATTATTAATTGTTGCTGTTATGTTCTCTGTAGCATGCACAATACGTATTTAGTTGTGTACGCTCCAGGGAGCTTGTAGGTCTCCAGCTGACCAGCTAACAGCAATATGTTTTCGCTCACAATTGTGTCAAGTGTTTTTCATTGTTATTTCTTGGAGTTGTGATAAACTCCAACCTGGTGATCTGACCAATCACTGTAGATTAGTGCCACGCAAAAGAGAGGTTTAGAAAAATTAATCGTTGAGCAAATTGTTTGGGAGTCGTTGAGCAAATAAGGTAAAAAATAAATGCATATTGTAAGACAATGAAAGTGTTTTTTGACCTTGCATGCATGTAAATCTGTTGCTGGGGACTACCAAAACAAAAATAGGAACCTTTCAAATGCCATAACAGAAGATAACATGATAAATAGAAGGCATCAAATAGAGCCATGGGGTCTACTTTATTTTGGCGATTGGCCCCAAAAATCCTGTTTAGAGCACCTCTAATGTTAACAAATGGAACCTTAATGTAAAGTGATACTGTCACAGTTCTTCTTCTTCTTTTTTTTTCTCCCCCTCAAGGACTTTTCTTTGTTTCCTGTTTCCTTTGTGCCTATGTTCCCATTTGTCATTAGTTACCATGGTTATTCATCATATGATTAATGAGAGCACACCTGTTTGTATTTGAGTTCGTTATCCTATAAAAGACCTTGTTGTTTGTGTTAGCGTACACACAGTTACATTGCCATTCTCATCGGAAGACTGCTTTTGTTTTATTTTATTGAAGTTAACACTATTATTTTGAAGCTATCTTCCTCATTGTCTTCCTTCGTGGAAATAACCATGACAGTTACTATTATTATTAGTTATATTGGTCCCATCTATCTTGCTTTATATTTATGAATAATTTCTTTGTATTTTGCGTCACATCTTCAATCTTCTCTTAATTGAATTTCTTAGTTTTTAAATTTGTATAGGTTTCTGCACCTCTTTCATCATAAATCTTGCCAAACAAGTAATTATTTTGCATTTGCAAAGGTTTTGTGAGACATAATTACTCAGACGAAAATAAGTCAACTAGTTTCACCTCTGCATTTTACACGGGGGAAAACTTGCTGTACATCTTAGTTTGACGTTGACAAAACAAAATGCATAAGCAAACAACCTAATCAATGGAAAGGGCTTTGACATAATTTACATCATCATAAATCACAGCCCACCCCCCAATCAGGAAGCCAGACATGTTCATCAAGCGTTTGCTGCATCCATATCGATGCAAAATGACAGTCAAAACAAATTAAACAGGCTGGGCTGCTGAAGTGAGAATTTTGAGGGTCATGGTCATTTAAACCTCTATTCATCAACATAAATACAGAGACTTTAATAAAAAAATAAAAGCACACACAAACATCCTGAGGTGTTTTCTTTTTTCCCCTCTTAAAAGTGATTCAGCAATTTTTGGTCTCCAGTGAGAACATATGAAAATGGCAACCTGTATTAGAAATCATTAAATATATATATATATATATATATATATATATATATATATATATATATATATATATATATATATATATATATATATATATATATATATATATATAATAAAAAAAGATTAGTTATTAATTGCCTTGTAGAACAACTTCAGCCAGGTTTTACTCAGGATTGAAAATCAGTTTTTAAAATGAGGAATGAAAAGTTAAGATAAACAAGATAAACAACTGTAGGTTTTATTATTTTATTTTTTTTAAGAAGAGATTGTAACTGTACTGTAAAAATTTCAACTTGAATAGATTATTTTAATCTATTGATTTATAGCAATATTTATATGCTGTGCACATTTAAACAAGCCAAAACATTTCTCTCTAGATGACATTTCCTATGACTCGCCATGCAGCGCAGACACAGAATTTCCTTCTAAGTGAGAGAACACAAAGTAAGTGTTCTCATCTACGAAGTGTATTTATGACAATATTTTGTTTTATAACGATATTTGTGTGCTGTTGATATTTGTGAAATTTAACCACCACTTTCAAGGTCCAGAAAGGTACTAAAGACATCATTAAAATAGTCAACATGACTGCAGTGGTTCAACCTTAATTTTATGAAGCAACGAGAATAAAAAACAAAAACGCAAAAACAAAACAAAAATAATGACTTTATTTGACAATAGGCTATGCGTGATTGCGTCTGAAGTACTTATGTCAACTAGTCCAATGGCGAGACAGAACATCACGACAAGGAAAGCATAAAAGCACTTCCGGAATGACCGGCATTAGCTTCTGTGCCTCGGCAAGCACATTTTTATTTATTGTCTTATTTATTGTTGTCTGTCACTATATCAGTCACAAGCATAAAGATATTATGGCGAGCAAACAAATGTTTAGATCGTATGCTCCTCCTTGCCTTCGTTTCATTACGGATGGGGATACACACAATCTTTGTGTTGTTTGTTTGGGAATGGAGCATGACTGTGAGCATTGCGTGATACTGTCACTTTGCACGCTCTGCTCCCGCCTGTCAATCGCTGAGGAGAGTGTTCAGGCCCCATCGTTGCCGAGGCAGCACAGAAGCTGGTATCATGGGGTTCGCAAATGGATCTCGCGGAGGGGTTAGTGATGGGCGCCGCCTTTTCTCTGACTTCACCCGGGGGATCCAGTGCTCTCTCTCTGGGATTGGAAGCACCCTAATTAATTAGTTATTAATGATAAACTGAATGTACAGTAAACACCTTTTAGTC
The DNA here is from genome assembly GCF_018812025.1 of Megalobrama amblycephala. NCBI lineage: Eukaryota > Metazoa > Chordata > Actinopteri > Cypriniformes > Xenocyprididae > Megalobrama > Megalobrama amblycephala. The sequence goes on along the minus strand of NC_063045.1, from coordinate 40,586,490 downwards.
ATTATACTTAATAAGCCATATTATTTTTGTGTAGTGATGTAATTATATTTCTGTGCCATTCAAGTTAACCGAACAATAAACTAGTAATTATAAAATAGTATAGTAAAAGTAGTATAGCTAAAATAGTATAATAAAGACAGTTTGACCTCCAAAGTGAAAGGTATATCCACATTAATTATTGCACTTATTGAGTGATATTCAAGTTTATTGACAGAATAAGCCAATAATTAAGGCTAAACTGCCATTAATACAGTACTAATAAAGGCAATTTGACCCCCTATTCTAAAGTGAAAGTTAAATCCTCATTAATTATGGCACTTATTGAGTGATATTCAAGTTTATTGACGAGAGTAAGCCAATAATTAAGGCTAAACGGCCATTACTAAGACAATTTTACCCCATATTGTAAAGTAAAAGTTATATCCTCAATTAAGGCACTTATTGAATGGTCTCATTGTTATATAAGTATTAATACATAACTTTTACAGACACAAAACATACTTTTTTTGTATGTGTGGATAAATGGTGAAAGATACAACATGGACGTATTGGCAACATTTAAACTTAAGCATATTACGCTTTTACAGCAGAACTTAAAATATTTACAGATCTTTTATATCATAAAGATATCTGTATAATTTCCCTTTTACCATTTTATGGATAAATGTCATAACCATATTATAGAGAATATAAAATGAAAATAATGGACAGAAATATTTAGGAAAATGACAATTTTAGTAGCACTATAGCATTAAAAGGATATTTTGAGCCACAAAATCCACTCAAACCTACCCATAACCATTTCTTAAAAATATGTAGTTATAAAGAAAAACATAACAGACAGAAAAGTATAACTTAATCACAATAATTTCTTTATTAAGAAAATGTCAAAAGCGATACCAGTAGTAGTCCAAATGATGATGTGTTGCAGTCGCAGTCCTCTCTAATAGTTTTGTATCAGGTAACGTTACAGAGCAGAATTAAGTTATTAATCCACAAAAATGGTATTCCGCTTCAATTCACTTCATGGCATGTCGCAATCTGTGATGAAGCAGGCGAGAGCCAATGAGCGTTGCTATCACTGCCGTAAAACGTGTCATGTCAAGCTTTTTGAGGCGGTGTCATGATAAATTAAGGTTTTAAAGTGTAGTTTTGTTTAACGTAACTTTTTAAAATGAGTTTGCAGTGAAAGTCACAAACAGTGAGAATAATAAGTAATAATTTTTAGTGCTGTCAATATTGTATGTTTCAATGTATGAAAACATAAGTAAATGTATGTGTTGTAGAACCACACTTTACATAAAAATACACATTCTCGTAAGATCACGTTGCAGAATAACTAAAACCAAGAATAACTCTAGAATAAGGGATCGAATAGTCTTTATTGGTACTGTATTAATGGCAGTTTAGCCATAATTATTGGCATATTCTGGTCAATAAACTTGAATATCACTCAATAAGTGCCATAATTAATGAGGATTTAGCTTTCATTTTAGAATAGAGGGTCAAATTGACTTTATTAGTACTGTATTAATGGCAGTTTAACCTTAATTATTGGCTTATTCTGGTCAATAAACTTGAATATCACCCAATAAGTGCCATAATTAATGTGGATATACCTTTCACTTTGGGTGTCAAACTGTCTTTATTATAATATTTTAGCAATTTACAATTGAAAACCAGCAGTAAATAAACATAACTACTTGCTTATTGTTCGGTTAACTTAATAGAATGGCACAGAAATATAATTACATCACTACACAAAAATAATATATGGCTTATTAAGTTGTAGATAATGACTAAAAGGCATTTACTGTACATTCAGTTAATCATTAATTACTAGATTATTTTTGTTTATATGTGTATCTTTCAAATGTTTAATAATTTGTAAATAATGGCTAATATGCCCTACTATATGTTAAGTTAATCATTAATTACTAGTTTATTTATGCTCAACTAATGCATAATTCGGGACCCTTAAAATGTAAAGTTAATCATTAATTACTAGTGTGTTCATTCTTAACTAATGCTTAATTGTGAACAAGTTAATTATTAATTAATGCTTAACTAATGCATTATTCTGGACCCTTAAAGTAAAGTGTTACCATTTGGGGTGAGGTAAATTAAAAGTGATATGCAGTGACGTCACAATCGTGTTGCATTATGGTATATGGAGCTGTCTGAAGGGAGCAAGGTTTCTGTCCATATAAACTTCCCCCGTCCACTTCACGGCATGGAACACACTTCAAAATGGCGGCAGGGATTCTGCTGAGGGGAAGTGCTTAGGGAAGTTTGCGAGTGCTTGTCTAAATGTGGAGTGGAGCGCAGCCAAGATTTGGCTGGTTAGGATGGACAATTGGCTCCTGCTGGTAATTACTCCAGAGTAATTAGTCACATGGCATTTATGACTCAAGTAATTGGGTCAAAATCTTTTTGCACAGAAAAAGTACCCATGAGGAATGACAGCAGCATGCTGGTTGCATACTTCTGGAGATAATATTGCAGCTGAAAGCATTTGGAATAAATGGGAATGCTAACAGATAGCTTTCTCCAGGGACTATATACCTAGAATATGGTGCAATGTGAACCTTTATGCCACAAGACTGGCAGTCTGATAACAGATGATATTTCAAGTAGCTCTGAAAAAGTCTACATTACTTGAGATGATGCCCATAATTCTACCTGTGAGAAGCTTTGCCCTCTTATTCGTTAGCACCGAGTCCAATGCTATCCGATAGGATTTGGCTGTGGCTCTAATTGGCAAATTCCAGGGGGGATATATGGCCAGTTGGTGTGAGATTGACCTGGACATCAGAAGGGGGTTGGGAGTAAAGTCATTATCTCAGCCACCCGTCCAGGTCTCACTGATGATTTGCAGCAAATGGGAATGATAGAAGCACAATAACAGCATCCAGCAGGTATTATCTGAACTGGTGGGTGAGAGATCCTTCCTCTTTCACAACGTATATCAACCGTATTTTCTGACAGGCTAATCTCAGTAGATGGGAAGGCTGCTTTCAAAGACAGATGGGAATCTTGGCTAGCAGCCAGGAATATTCCTTCAATTTTGATACAAATGTCCATGTATAGTGATGAGGCATGCTTCCTGATGTTTGAGAATTCCCTTTTGGAATTGGATGGAATAGCTTATCTGATTAAATGTTCTTGTACATGTCATCCATTAAACTATAGACAACCCAATTGGGTTTTAGAAAACAATTTGAGCAACAATAATATTTTAATATTTAATGCATGCAGCTTTTGTTGACTTGAGATTCAGAATATACACGCATTATAAGGGAGAACAAGGACAATTATAAAATTGTTTTTATTTTCAATTATAGCTAAAAGACTACAACAAAATTGCCATATTTTGATGCAAGAAAGATATGTGCCTACAATATTAATACATTTTTTTTATTATTATTGTAAAAGATGTTATTTAATCATAATGTAGAATTAATATAAGGATTTGTGAGCTTCAAGCTAACAATGCTGCATTAATTAATTATGCAGTTGATTTTTATAAGCTTATTGTTTTGAGGTCTATCTTAATATTGCTGTTTTCATTTATTTATTTGTTTGTGCTTGGGAAAGATTAGATTTAAAGTAAATTCCTATGCATACTACCAGTGGACTAGCCTACACAAAAATGCAGACACTCAGAATTAGGAACATATCTGTTTTCTTTATAAATAAATATTTTCAAATAATGTGTCGGCGCCAATGGCCTCATGATGGTCTTTTTTAAACCAGCCTTTTGCTAAACAAAAATTACAGAACAAATGTTTCTAACATAACACTGTGAACCAATGTGTATATATCCTGTTTTCACCCACCTGTTTGTGTCCACTTAAGCCATAACCGACTGTATTTACATGAGATACTCCACACGATGGACATTTTGACAACAATTTGTGCATTTGACCATTCAGGCGCAAGGAGAACTGATAGCGCGCCGTCTGGGAGAACGGGGATCGCGCACAAGAAGGAGAGGGAGCGCGCGCGCGAGAGAGAGCGCTTCTGGTCTGTCATTCAACGCGATTTGCATGCAGTTCGCAATGTGTGTATTTCCACACCCCTGAGGCTGACATTGTTTTTGCTGCTGCCGTCGGTGTCTCTGTGCATGGAAAATTCTGTCAGTCATGTATTTTTACGAGTACGAGTACAAGTACACGAGCTTGGTATCGGTATCGGTGCATCCCTACTTAGAATATTTAATTATACTTTTTAGTACATCTCAATCAAAAGATTGAGTACAAGTATATATAAACCAAATATACTTTTCTGTCAGTATAAGTCAAGTATACTTAAGTGCAATTTTAAGTACATAAAGTATACTTCTGAGAGGTACATAAAAAGTAGACTGAAAGTATACTTTCTTCTTTTTAGTTTAAAAGAAGTATACTAATAGCACACTTGAATAAACTTCTTTTTCGTAAGGGAGTGCAAGCTTTGGGGGTGTTGATGGACTTGATCTGCTCAGTCTTGATCATTGTTCTATTAACAAGTCTTTGATAAAAACATGATTCTTTTAGCTTTTTTGTTCAAAATGTTGCTCTTTTTATGAAACTTACCCACATTCAAGTGTTGATAAAATGAATGAATGAAGCTAGATTATATAGTTTTAGTTGTTGTTGTTTAAAAGCAGAACAGTGATGCAAAAAATAAAGTCACTAACCACAATGCAGTTTTTTTTTTTTTTTTTTTGGGGGGGGGGGGGGGGGGTAACACTTTATAATAATGTTCAGTTATAAGTCACTTATAAATTATTAGTTAATGATTAACTAATATTTATAAAACATGACTATACATTCATAAATGATTAATAAGTGATATACTAACATTTTTTCAGTGTTTTATTAATTCAGTTATAAGTCACTTATAAATTATTAATGATGATTGAATCATTTACAAAACATGACTATTCGTTCATAAATGATTAATAAATGGTATAATGATTTACAAATGTGTTGTAAGTTATCTTAAAAGTGTGTAAATTATGAAATGTATCAAAGGTCATTAGTAGATTGTTGAAAGTTATTAGTTGATACATTATTTATCACTTATAAATCATTTAAGTATTTGTCAAAATGTTTTAGTATCAGTATCTCAATAAACAATTATTAATCATGAACAAATTATGAACAAACCATTAGTATATGATCAGTATATGATTTATTGATGAGGTTGTAAGCTGGTCTGTGTTCAAAAGCACAAATATGCAGGTATGCTAAAGCACTTTTTTAAGAAGAGTAATTTATTTGTTTTGAAGTGGATACACATTTATAAATGCCTTACAGTGGGTTATGTTAAATCCTTTCACTCATCAGCACAGACTTGTGTACTGTGTGGAGTATGTGGGATGTAGTGATAAAGTCAACCTCTGAACCGGTTTTACCTTCCACTGAAGCTCACATCAAGGTGCACAGAGTTAAAGACTCCATGTATGTCAGAGAAGACAGCTGTCAATACCCTTACCAGTCAGCACTTACACTGCAGTACACACTACAAAGTGTTCAACACCTGTTATAAATGATGTGTAAACGCATGAATAAATCATTTACAAAGCTTTCTGCATCCCCTAATCTGAAGTGTAAACCATTCATCTCTTGTATACCTTTCAGTTACAGAATATAAAAATCTATATGAATCCCTTATATTATATTTAAATTATAAATATTTTTTATGCAAATATATTTTACTATTATACAGTATAGATATCTTTGAGCCCCTAACTCACCCCTTATACCTAAACATGACCAATTTTTAGCCGCACACTTCACAAAAATAAAAAACGCAATATAGATATATTTACAGTGACTGTTATCTTATTTGATATACTATTGTATAAAAAGGATAATTTTAAGCTCCCTACTCCACCCTATAACCTTAAAGGGTTAGTTCACCCAAAAATGAAAATTCTGTGATTTATTACTCGTGCTCATGCTGTTCCACACCCGTAAGACCTTTGTTAATCTTCGGAACGCAAATTGAGATAATTTTGTTGAAATCCGATGGCTCCATGAGGCCTGCATAGGGAGCAATGACATTTCCTCTTTCAAGATCCATAAAGGTACTAAAAACATATTTAAATCAGTTCATGTGAGTACAGTGGTTCAATATTAATATTATAAAGTGACAAGAATATTTTTGGTGCGCCAAAAAAAAACCCAAAATAACAAAATTATTTTGTGATGGCCGATTTCAAAACACTGCTTCAGGAAGCTTCGGAGCATAATGAATCAGCGTGTCGAATCCGCAGTTCGGAGTGCCAAAGTCATGTGATTTCAGCAGTTTGGCGGTTTGACACGTGATCCGAATCATGATTCGATACACTAATTCCTCACTGAGTCATCTGATTTCAACAAAGATATCTTAATTTGTGTTCCGAAAATCAACGAAGTTCTTACGGGTGTAAAACAGCACAAGGGTGAGTAATTAATGACAGAATTTTCATTTTTGGGTGAACTAACCCTTTAAGCATAACCATTTTGACAATATACATAGTGCAACAGGCAGATAAATGTACATTAGTCACAATAATTTATTTAAAACATTACAAAAAGTAGTATAAAGAACAGACAAAGCAACATATGTGCTACATTACCAGCGCACTGACAGCAAAACATAAATTTGTGTGTTACAGAATGAAATTAAAGTGTTTAATTGCTGCAAAAAACATTCCCCTGATCTGCATGTCCATCCTCCAAAGCATCACGCTGCATCTCACTCAACACAGCAACTCAAATCTGGCATGTCGCAAACAGTCTATGGTGGTCGCAAATCACAAGTGACAGCCAATGAGGACGTGAGGAGTCTCGTAGTGTTTCAAGCACCAGTTTTGAAAGTTTAAATGGATGAGACGGCGGATATATTCGATTATTAATGTTTAATGATTATATTATGGAGAATAAGAATCTTTTCCTCACACGGTGGTATCGTACGACTTCTGAAGACTTGGAATAAAATGTACAAAAAATGGACCAAGGCAATTCCAGCGTTATGGACGTGAAATTTGCAGTCAAAACTTGAAATATAAATTCTCAGAGAATGCATTTAGTACCAACATATTGAACCGTCTGTTTATATATTCATAGTCCCTTATTAAAGGAGTCCAGACATTAGAAAAATGACAGTCTATTCAATCGTTTCATATTTTAGATGAGGGAAATATACATGCGTTACGGACTTGACAAAAAAAGTCACTAAGTTTTAGTGTCAACATAGCTTTTAGGAATTCTGTGAACTGTGTGAACCAAAAGTAATACTGCCCACCGAACGAAGAAGGGTTGGCTCTTCACAGAACATAAAATATTGATTTTATTTTATTTTTCTTGTTTGCATTTATGAGGAAAAAACAAAGTTACGGACGTGACGTTACAGACGTGACCGCTCTGGAATTGGCACAGAAGACTGCTTTAAAACTTTCACAGAGACCTCAAGTGGGAATTTAAACCACCACATGTTGATATCTGGGATACCAGTATGGTAAGACTGCAGAAATAATCAACTTTATACTAAACTTAAACTTAAACTTAAAATACTGATATATACGGTAAGCCTGAAACAGATCACAGCAATATAAATAAGCAAGGTCATATGCAAATGATTTAATATGAAGCGTCCGTAACAGTCATGTCCGTAACACCTATTATGGTTGTTCAGAGGAACATAGTGAGGTGATTTGTTACAAAACACTGCTTCATGAAGCATTGGAGCATAAATGAATCAGTGTATCGAATCATAATTCAGATCACGTGTCAAACTGCCAACGGCTGAAATTATGTGACTTTGGCGCTCCGAATAGCAGAGTCGATATACTGATTCATTTGTGCTCAGAATCTTCCTGAAGCAGTGTTTTGAAATTGGCCATTACTAAATAAGTCATTATTTTGTTTTGTTTTTTTGCGCTCCAAAAATATTCTTGTCGTTTTATAACATTAATATTGAACCACTGTACTCACATGAACTGATTTAAATATGTTTTTAGTACCTTTATGGATCTTGAGAGAGGAAATGTCATTGCTCCCTATGGAGGCCTCACGGAGCCATTGGATTTCAACTAAAATATTTGAATTCGTGTTCCGAAGATTAATGAAGGTCTTGCGGGTGTGGAACGGCATGAGGGTAAGTAATAAATGACAGAATTTTTGGGTGAACTAACCCTTTAACTCTGTGCACCTTGATGTGAGCTTCAGTGGAAGGTAAAACCGGTTCAGAGGTTGACTTTATCACTAGATCTCACACACTCCACACAGAACACAAGTCTGTGCTGATGAGTGAAAGGATTTAACATAACTCACTGGAATCACCTGACTTTAAGGCATTTATAAATGTTTATCCACTTCAAAACAAATACATTACTCTTCTTAGAAATAGTGCTTTAGCATACCTGCATGGTTGTGCTTTTGAACACAGACCAGCTTACAACTTCATCAATAAATCATATACTGATAATTTACTAATGGTTTGTTCATCATTTTTTGATGATTAACAATTGTTTATTGAGATAATGGTACTAAAACAATTTGGACACAAATAATTAAATGATTTATAAGTGATAAATAATGTATCAACTAATAACTTACTAAACTAAAATAATAACTAATCAACCATCTACTAATGATCTGTTTATTTCATGATTTACATTTTTTAAGATAACAATTTGAAGACACATTTGTAAGTCATTAGCATACCATCATTTATGAATGTATAGTCATGTTTTGTAAATGATTCGTTCATCATTGTCTGACTTGTAAGTGACTTCATACACTGATAAAATGTTAACATATCACCTATTAATCATTTATGAATGTATAGTCATGTTTTGTAAATAATTAGTTCATCATTAACTATTTTCATTTATAAACGACTTATAACTGAACTTTATTATAGTGTTACCTTTTTTTAGATTCAAAGTAATTAACATTTCTCATCCATAAGTCAAAAAGCCCTGTATGCTTGATATTTTTTGTAATCTTTTTTTTTTTTTTTAAACAGTGTAACTTTAGACAAAAGCAAAAAAAAAAAAAAAAAAAAATCTACATAAAGTCAAAATCATTGTTTGTCTAGTTCGTTAGTCATCCACTGTGATCTGACCATTCCTTTTTTTTCTGAAAAGGTAAGCAGAAAACATTGAATTTGTAAAATAAAAAGCAAAAGAACCACCAAGCCCTTAAGATTGGAACTGCATGCAAGCCAGTATAATTGATTAGGTAGAGGAGCTATTCCAGACTTGCAAATTCTCCTGTACTGTCACTGTCTCCACTTGGCTTACTTGTATAACACATTCGCTCTGTTCGTTTACAATGCAAAAACACTCTGCTGTCAGTTGTCTACGGAAAACTATCCATCAAAGGTGACTGCTGGCAGTCGGACTCTTGTAATGAGCTGTCTTCCTAAACAGCAGTAGTTCAGGACAGATCATTTACAGCAGAGCACACCTCTATCTCCACAGTATAACGGCAAACATTCTGTTGGCACAAATGGACACAGAGTTTGGCTGCTTGAATTTGAAGTTTTTTAATGCATAAATTTGTTACTTTAAATTTGTTATCTCTTTATTCATAGGTATTTGTAAGTGAAGTGTAGTTACAGCACATACCTTTTTGAGCAAAGGTATGATGAGCAATTTTGTATCTAAATTTCTTTCACTGTAAACTGATTTAATTTGGAGAGAGAGATACAGGGGGAGAGGCTTTATTGCACCAGATACATGTTACTTTACTCACAGCTGATTGATCCAGTTTGGGTTTGCGATCTCTAACCCAGAATAAAACCAGCTCCGGAGCAGGTTAGCCATGTAGCATAAGTTATCATGGCAATGAACACTGCTAAAAAACAATCCACCTTGAGACTGAAAAACCAGAGTTTGCTCAAACTAATCTCAAACTTACCTGGGTAGCAACTGAAACCGATTTCATGCAACAGGCCACTGATGCTTACCTGGACTGATGTTTATGTTATTTCTGGATATCCAGCCTGTTTTCCTGTTAATTATACTAACATGGACTCTCTGCAAGTTAAGTACATTTTGGTTATCCTTGTTAGCTTATTGGAAGCAGTATCTCAGTTCCCTTTCAAGGGAATTGAGAATTGACTCTGTGGGAATGATGTGATTGCATCATGAGCCACATGTGAAATCAGTCCAGTGGCGTGATGGAAGGTGGGTGATGGGTCTGCAATAAGAATCTAGTGGCTTGGATCTCACGTTTACAGAGGCAATGCGTAGATTATACTTCAGAGGTCTCCAGCGAGTTCTAGTGTCAGTATCCGCACGGAAACGTTGCGCACTGGAAGACTCGCCCCCTCTGAGGAGGGTTTCAGAGGTGGCAGTTCGGTTGTTTCCTGCCGGTCATCCATTTCAAGGCACTGGATTGGCTTCTCGAGTTATGCTAGAGACCAATCTCTAGAGGCTGGTTCCTTTAGTAGTCTCAGCTGAAGTCATCTCAGGGTAAGACAGATCTGAGGACTGTCATTAACTCGAGGAAGTCTTCGGCAAAGAGGTCCTGATGCCTTTGGCGCCAGACCTCTGAGGACAGTCCCCTCAGGGGGGAAGTGGTTAACATCTCATTATACAGTGCCCATTTCCCTTCGGTGCTCTCAGGGGGCCTTTCTGCCAAGTGTAGCAGCACTGAAATGCTTGCCCACACTGAGGAGGATCTCAGAGCAATCAGTTTGGCTGTTCCCTGCCGGTTCCCCACCTCAGGGCACTGAATTGGTTGCTTGAGTAATACTAGAGACCAGTCTCTAAAGGCTAGTTCTCTTGGCCTCCTGGAGGAAGTGGTTAACAGCCCATTTCCCTTCGGTGCCCTCAGGATGCTTTTCCAACCCCACCACCTTCAGGACACAGCGGTCTCCAGCGAGTTCTAGTCTCAGTGTTCTTAATTTCTTAGTTGTGCTCACCTGTTTTCACACAAGACAGGCACTGGTCAGTAGAGCAGCATGGGTATAAACATTCCCACAGCATCAGTTCTCGACGCAGCGCGAGTCCCTTGAAAGGGAACATCTCGGTTACAACTGTAACCTTGGTTCCCTGAAAAGGGAAAAGCTTGCCATACTTCCGGCATGCCCATGATCAACTTGCTTTGGCTTATCAGAAGCTGACATTGTTTAGCCTTGGTACGCTTTATAGCTTCCTGGTCATGATGTCACCCACCTTCCATCATGCCATTAGACTGATTTCACACGTGCTTCACAACACAATCACACAGGGCATTCCCAAAGTGTCAATTCTTGACACAGCATCTCGTTCCCTTTTCAGGGAACGCCTCGGTTACATAGGTAACCCTCGTTCCCTGAAGGAGGGAATGGAGATGTATGACAGAGAGACCGAGAAATAGTAATCTCGCTAGAGAGGCCAATCTGCTTCGAATGTAACTAAAACGAGCCAATGCACATTGGCATACAATCATATGCAGCAGCTGCTCGCCTCTTCAGGTTTTCGCTGAGGAGCCGAACAGGTTAGGCGTCAGTATCAGTGGGGTACAGCGACTGTGGCAACGGGACGTATGTCTCCGTTCCCTCCTTCAGGGAACAAGGGATACCTGTGTAACCGAGACATTCCCATTCATTCGGTCACGTTCGAAGTACGTCGTACAGACCAACAATTAGGAATCCCTACCAAAGTGCCACAGGAGCTGTCCCCTTCCAGCGTTCTGTGCAAGCATCCTGCACCCCCTTGCCTAAAGGACAGTGGGACAGGGCCAACACAGAGAGTGTTGATCACTGCTGTTCCCCAAAAACCCATTCAGTGAGACTATTGGATAACACTGGGAAAGTGTACCCTTTCACTGGAAAGGCAGCACTGTGGAAGCCACATCCTTCCCCGAAAGAGTTATGTGGAGAAGCACATATGGACTAACCCCGTAGGGCTGTACTACATAAGAAAGTACTGGGGTGACTCCAACCTGATGAGAGGTGGGTTCTCCCAGAGGGAAAGACACAGGCTTCGTCTAGGAGCAACCATGGAATAACACATATGGGATCCCCATAGGGTCACACATATGGAACCCAGCCTAAATCCGGTTCTCAAGGATACAGCGGAGTATAGGCCTGGCGCCAGACGCTCCGCCATGTCTGGCTGACGAAGGGTGATTGGAGGATTCAACAGGGTCTACCTTGTAGGGACTCTCTGGAGCAATAAGCGCATGTAAGAGCAGCAAGCTGACACTTAGCCGGGGCCTCTCCATGCCTCTGACCGGTTGAGGTGAGAACACGGGAGGAGGCGGGCTCAACATGAAGGCTATAGAATCTAGAAAACGTGTTAGGTGTCGCCAGCGATGGACTGGGACCAAAAATCAGCCCTGGCATTTTGGCCCAGACCGGCCCACCACCACATAAGATCACAAATACCACCCATCCAGGCCTCTTCAAATTAAAGCACAGGGCCTCTTCAGACATGAAATTATATATATATATATATATATATATATATATATATATATATATATATATTCCATGACTATATAGTTATATATTACTAATTTATATATATATATATATATATATATATATATATATATATATATATATATATATTTTCACAACTGAAGAGACCCTGTGCTTTAATTGCAACATTTTCACAATAATACAACGGATCATCATCATAATATATATAAAAGAATTATTTTACTTAGCCGGGAAGATGTAAAACAGCTAGCTTAAAGGTCAACTGATTCTTGTTAACTAGCTGCTCCGACCTTTTTTAACACTGATGTTATGGCTTTCTATACCCGCACACTTAGTCAAACTGCAATCGTACAGTGTATAGCCTGCCTACTTCTTTTATTGTTGTAGTGTTATCATCAACAGTTTGTCCACCACTTGTTTTTGGCTCATTTTTATCAAGGCTTACCGCAGGTTCTACCCTCACTCCCTCATCTCTGTCCCTCTCCTCTTGAGTCTCCTCCTCACTAACACTATTAATGCCACTGCTGCCAACACCACCACCACTTTCATCAGCCACAGGAGCTGGTGAAGGTTCTGCTACTGCCGAAAACATTTGTGTCAATTTTACAAATTTGGCAGCGTCTGCCTGAAGAGCCATTTTTTTTTTTTTTCTCACGCAGCTTCTCTGCACCTCCTTTGCGTTTCTTCTCCATGATCACACTGAAACTGCATGCAGGCAGAATGCCCATAGATGGTGCTGTTCAAAGATATGATTGGGCCAGTCCAGTGTCAATCAAGAAAACAACCAATGGGCCGCTGAGCTATGTGTTTCATGGGCCGCGTCTGTCAGAAGGAAAAAAAACCTAGCCTATGTGATATTTTTGTCAGTTGAAAAAACATTGGACCGCTGATCTAGGCCTACCACTTTTATGGGCTTGTTCATGGGCCGAGAGATAGATAGATAGATAGATAGATAGATAGATAGATAGATAGATAGATAGATAGATAGATAGATAGATAGATAGATAGATAGATAGATAGATAGATAGATAGATAGATTTATTTATTTATTTATTTATTTATTTATTTATTTATTGATTGATTGATTGATTGATTGATTGATTGATTGATTGATTGCGGTCGGCCCAAAAAAAGCACATTGGCCCACCGGGAAGGTGTGGGTGTCGCCCAGCCCACAGCTCTAAAAATATCTGTCAGCAAGGCGCCACAAGCCAGCACCCAGGAGGATGCAACACCTCTAGTAGAGTGAGCATGCAACCTGAGCGAGCAGGGCAGTTGGCCATCCTCTGCTTGAGGTCCTGAGGTCCTGAGGCTTTGAGTTCTGTCCATGTACAGTACAGAGCAAAGCCAGATCTGGGTCTGCCTCCTCCGGGGGCAGCGCTTGCAGGCTCACTACCTGGTCCCTGAAGGGAGTGGTAGGAGCCTTGGACACATAGCCAGGCCATCGACCGGCCCGAACTCTAGGCATGATTCGTTGAAAATGCATGCAGGTCCTCTACCCTCTTGATAGAGACCAATGCAACCAGCAGCAAAGTCTTCATAGACAGAATCTTTAAGTCTGAAGAACCTAATGACCAGGTCGTGCTTACCAACAAACCTGCAATTGATGTGGTCGAGGTATGCGAACATTGCGGCAGCATGAACTTTGAGGGTGAACCCTTGCTGCAAGAAGGAAAGCACAACTCTGATTGAACATCTTTGGGGGTCTTCTCTGTGAGAAGAACACCACTCGACGAACAGGTTCCACTTCAAGGCATAAGCATGTCTCGTAGATAGTGCAAGTGCCGAAGTGATGGTGTTAAATACCTCAGGGGTTAAGTCACCTAAAACCTCCACATGGAGTTTCCAGAGGTCTGGACGTGGATGGCAAAGGGTGCACCGTCTCTGAGAAAGAAGGTCCATCCTCAGAGGAATGCACCACGGAGGGGCTATCACGAGGAGCGTGAATTCCAGGAACCAGGTCCGGTTGGGCCACTAGGGTGCAAATAGCAGGACCTGCTCCTCGTACTCCCTGACTTTGCACAAGATCTGTGCAAGTAGGCTCACTGGGGGGAAACACATATTTGTGAAGGTCCCGGGGCCAGCTGTGTGCATCTGTACTGAGTGTTCCCTCAGACAGGGAGTAAAACAGCTGGGAGTGAGAGGTTTCTGGTGAGGCAAACCAAGTCTACCTGGGCCTCTCCGAACTCTTTCCAAATCAGCTGGACCACCTGGGGGTGGAGTCAACACTCTCCCGACAGCGCAGCTTGTGAGAGCTCGTCGGCCACACGGTTAAATGGTGTGAAGTGACCTCAGATGCTTCTGACTCCAAAGGATGAGATGGCGGGCAAGTTGTGACATGCGAAGGGAGTGTAGACCACCTTGACGGTTGATGTACGCAACAGTCGCAGTGTTGTCCATACGGACCAGCACATGCTTGCCCTGTAACAGCCCTTTCAGGCGGCTCAGGGCAAGGCATACTGCTAGTAACTCGAGGCAGTTGACATGCCACTGCAGTTGGGGGCCCGTCCACACCTCTGATACTGCATGCCTGTTGTATGTGGCACCCCAGCAGGTGGCAGAGGCATCTGTGAACACCACAGCATGCCGGGACACCTGCTCTAAGGGCACTCCTGCCCAAAGAAACAAGGGGTCCGACCATGGGCTGAAGGCTTGGCGGCATTCCGGAGTGATTGCCACTCGGTACGTGCTGCATTGCCACGCCCATGTCGGGACTCGGCCGTGAAGCCAGTGCTGAAGCAGTCTCATATGAAGCAAACTGAATGGGGTTACTGCCGCTGCGGCTGTCATATGCCCCAGGAACCTCTGAACGAATTTCAGTGGGACCGCTGTGTGCTGTCTGTTCGACCGAATCCAACTCCATACTGAGAAAAGAGATCCTCTGCACTGGGGAGAGTTTGCTCTTTTCCAAGTTGACCTGAAGGCCCAACTGGCTGAGGTCACTGAGCACCAGGTCCCTGTGTTCGCACAACTGATCCTGAGACTGAGCTAGAATGAGCTAGTCATCGAGATAATTGAGGATGCAAACACCCTGTTCTCTCATGGGAACAAGAGCTCCCTCCATGACTTTTGTAAAGACACGGGGAGACAGGGCCAGCCCGAAGGGCAGGAGCTTGTACTGATATGCTCGGCCCTTGAACGCAAAGCGCAGGAACGGCCTTTGTCGAGGGAGAATTGAGACATGAAAGTATGCGACCTTTAGGTTGATCGCTGCAAACCAATCTTGGGGATGGATGCACTCAAAATGCGTTTCTGCTTGAGCATTTTGAACAGTAGCTTGTGGAGGCTTCAAAACTCGCAGGTCCAAGATCGGTCGTAACCCACTGCTTTTCTTGGATACAATGAAGTAGGGACTGTAGAACCCTGACCTCATATCGGCTGGAGGGACCAGCTCTATCACGGCCTTCGCTAGTAGGACCGCGATCTCCGCACACAAGACATGGGCATCGACAGGTTTCACTGCAGTGAAGTGGACGCCCCTGAACTTGGGGGTATGCCAGGAAAATTGAATCGCATAGCCCAGCCTGATGGTCCAAATGAGCCAACTAGACGGACTGGGGAGTGCTAGTCAGGCTCGCAGAGACCGTACAAGCGGGACCAAGGGTACCATAGGCATACCTGCAGTGGGGCAGCGAGGTGGAACGCAAGGACGCAGCTCGGGAGGCTCTCTTTGTGAGGCGGCCCATATTGGGGTCTGAGTGTGCTGTGCAGCACCTACCTAGTTCCACGACTGGACAGAGGGCACAGGAGAGGTTTTTCTCCTTCCACTACTCTTTGAGCCCTCTTCGGACCTGGAGATGAAGGAAACTGCTCTTTTTTTGAACATTTGAGCCAGCAGCGGAACAGAAACAAAATGAAACAAAAGATTTACCACCCGGCCCTCCTCCAGGGGAAGGATTGATGTGGTCACCATCTCCTGAAGAGCAGTCCCATCCATCTCCGGGTCGCCCGTCCTATGGCCTCTTGCTCTTGGCTTTGCTGCCTTTCTTGGTGGGGGCATGGATGGGCTGGGCACCCTGCTTGCGACTGGCTCCATGGCGCCGCAGGGATGGAGGCTGCTGCTGCGCGGGGGCAGCTGCAGGGGACGCCCTCGGCAACGAGCAGGCTGAGGTGCTGCCGGCGGCGGATGGGTGGACACAGCAGCTGACTGGCGCGGCAGGATGTGGCTGATAGCCTCAGACTGCTTCTGTACAGCGAAGAACTGCTGGGAAAAGTTCGACCGCGTCGCCGAAGAGGCCGGTCTGGGACATGGGGAAATTAAGAAACTTCACTTTGTCTGTATTCCTCATGTACTTTCCTCAGGAACTTTAAAAGTGCTGAATCATGCAGGGGAATGACCGTGGCAACACAGACAGGGATTTTGTGCAGCCTGTCGTGCGCTCTCCTCTCTTTGTAGATGCTGCTCTTACCAGCTGTGAGAACAGCTATTCAGTGCTCAAAAGCACAGTTACTGGAAAACAATGAAAACAGCCTTTTACAGCTGGGAACAGCTTTGCTCAAATAAAGCAAAAAAGAAAAATAATCTGAAGAAAGAGAGGTGTAATGACTGAGACAAATCAGACACAATTATTTGTTATAGTTAACCAATAATTGTTTAAAGCTCACTCTAGGGTCTGTCCCCCATCCCCCAAGAAGTTCTCAGTTACAAGTTTTATTGCACCAAAGACTGTTGGTTGCCACATGGGAGAGCAGAGACAAAGAGACACACAGAAAACCTGCATCTTTCCTGCATCTTTCCCACAGAAAACGTACTCGGTTACTAACGTAACCTCGGTTCCCTGAGATATGGAACGAGTACTGCGTATGGGGGAAAAGTCTCCCTTTTTCCCCGCCACTGAAGCCTTTTCAATAACGCAGTGTAACTGCACCGTCATTGGTTCACTCATAAACAAGTTGTTGAACCAATGGCGGCGCGGCTCAGCTGCGCGGCCTATGAGAAGAGAGCGCGCGCACATTCCCGCCAAAAGGGGCGGGGTAATGTGCTATATAAGCGGGCGAGTCGCCATAGGCCATCAGGCCATATCGACTGAAGCGACGACCTAAGCCGCAGCCTCGTGGCACGGCAAGTAACGCAGTACTCGTTCCATATCTCAGGGAACCGAGGTTACGTTAGTAACCGAGTACGTTCCCTTTCGATATTTCACTCTGCGTATGGGGGAACGAATTCAACCGCGCCGTGCCACGGCTGGGGAACGGCTGAACTTGAGCAGGCACCAGAAGGGGCCGAGGACAAGTGAAGGCCGAAGCCGTCGTACCCTGTTACACTACGGAGGAGAGAACTCCTGAGTTCGTGATGTGCAAAAGCGGAATATTAAGGGACCGCAATTTTACACTGAAAGGACCCGAGCATGCAAGGTCGGAACGTCCAGCTGGTAGAATCTGACGAAAGTGGACGGCGAGGACCAGCCGGCCGCCTCACAGATGTCTTTGATAGAGATTCCACAGGACCAGGCCCATGAAGAAGCCATGCCTCTAGTGGAATGGGCTCTAACTCCAATGGGGCATGTAGCGCCTGCAGAGGAGTAAGAAAGGGCTATGGCGTCAACGATCCATCGTGATAGACGCTGTTTCGAGACCGGAGACCCTTTGGTGCGGCCACCAAAACAAACGAATAGCTGATCAGATTGCCGGAAGGGCTGTGATCGCTCGATGTAGATGCGCAAAGCCCTAACGGGGCATAGTGATTCTAGCCCTGGCTCGTCCGATGAACGGGGGAGCGCAGAGAGTGAGATCACTTGTGCTCTAAACGGCGTAGAGAGCACCTTGGGAACGTAGCCAACCCTTGGTTTGAGCACGACCGTGGAGTCGTTAGGCCCAAATTCAAGGCATGCAGGGCTCACAGAGAGTGCCTGCAGATCGCCAACGTGTTTAACCGATGCTAAAGCAAGTAGCAGAGCGGTTTTAAACGTTAAGGGCTTGAGGCCTGCTAGACTTAATGGCTCAAAAGGAGGACCTTTAAGAGCCCTGAGGACCAAAGAGAGGTCCCAGGGGGGAACGGTGAGGGGACGAGGAGGATGCAATCGCCTAGAACCCCTCAGAAACTTAATAATCAAGTCGTTCCGCCCTACAGATTGTCCAGCAATGGGCGAGTGAAACGCCGCAATGACTGCTACGTAAACCTTGAGCGTGGAAGGGGCTCGCCCCGAGTCCAGTCGCTCTTGGAGGAAAGTTAATATGGAAGATACTCCGCATTCCTCCGGGTCTATGCTGCGTGTAGAGCACCAGCTAGCAAAGACTGACCACTTCTGGGCGTAGAGGCGTCTCGTGGACGGAGCTCTTGCCTGTGAAATGGTATCTAGCACATTCCTGGGGAGGTTAGACGGCTCCCGTTGAGGATCCACAGATGTAGAGCCCAAAGCTCTGGCTGTGGGTGCCAGATTGTTCTTTTCGCCTGAGAGAGGAGATCCCGTCTCAGGGGAATTGGCCATGGGGCTTTTGTGGAAAGCCGAAACAGCTCCGAGGTCCAAATCTGGCCCTTCCAGAGTGGGGCCACCAACAGAACTTTGTGTCTGTCCTTTCTGATCCGTCTGACGACCTGAGGGATCAGGGCGATCGGAGGAAAGGCGTAAAGAAGGGTATTGGGCCAGATGTGGCCAATGCGTCGTCCTTCTTGGAGAAATAAGTTGGGCAATGAGAGTTGTCTTCTGAGGCAAAGAGGTCCACCTCTGCTTTCCCGAAGAACTCCCATATGGTTTGAACAGTCTGGGGGTGGAGCATCCACCCGTCCGAGGGGATGTTGTTCCGAGACAGCATGTCTGCTCCCAGATTGCTTTTCCCAGGTATATGAGTCGCTTTGAGTGAGCGAACACTTGGGGAAGCCCATTCCAGAAGGCGTTTCGCCAGAGCGCATAAGCGGCTGGACGAAAGACCCCCCTGGCGATTTATATATGAGACCACTGTCATACTGTCCGATTGGACTAGGACGTGGCGATCCGTCAGACGAGAATGGAAGGCTTGGAAGGCTCGTATCACTGCCAACAATTCGAGGCAGTTGATGTGAAGGTGGCTTTCCTCGTGTGTCCACGAGCTCAAAGCCGGGCTGCCTTCGCACAGGGCACCCCAACCTGAGTTGGATGCGTCTGTCGAGAGAACCGTCCTTCGTGTTACTGCCTGTAGGGGTACTCCTAGAGTGAACCAAGTAGGGTTCATCCACGGTTTCAGAGCCATCAAACAGGCCTGATTGACCTTGAGGCGAAGGCGCCCGTGACGCCAAGCGTAAGGAGGGACCTGGGTTTTCAGCCAGAACTGCAGGGGCCGCATGCGAAGCAGGCCGAGCTGGAGCACTGGGGAGGCAGAAGCCATGAGCCCTAGCAACCTCTGGAAGAGCTTCAGAGGGAGGTAGGCCTTGATCTTGACGGAAGCCGCGAGCTGCTGAATAGCCAGAGCGCGCTCTGGTGAGACTACGGCCGTCATGCGGACCGAGTCGAACACTGCGCCCAGGAACGAAATTCGTTGAGTGGGGAGTAGTGAGCTCTTGGCTAGGTTGACCCTGAGACCCAGGCACTGTAAGTGGCTGAGGAGCACGGATCTGTGGTGTTCTAGTTCCGAACGCGAGCTGGCCAGGTTGAGCCAGTCGTCGAGGTAATTCAAAACTCGTATTCCCATCTGTCTCAGAGGGGAAAGAGCCGCATTCATGCACATCGTGAAAGTGCGGGGGGCCAGGGAGAGCCCGAAGGGGAGGACCGTGTACTGATAAGCCACACCCTCGAATGCGAATCTCAAGAATCGCCTGTGATGGGGGGCTATCTGGATGTGAAAGTAAGCGTCTTTCAGATCCAGCGAGCAAAACCAATCCTCGTGGCAAATCTGCGCGAGGATTTGTTTCAGCGTCAGGACTTTGAACTTTCGCTTCATAAGGGAAAGGTTCAACAACCTGAGGTCCAAAATGGGTCTGAGACCGCCGTCTTTCTTGGGTACCAGAAAGTAGCGGCTGTAAAAGCCCGACTCGCTCTCTGGAAAAGGGACGGACTGTTTCTATAGCCCCTTTTCTGAGGAGAGTTACGACCTCGGCTTGGAGGACGTGAACGTCGTCCGCTTGTACCACGGTCTGGATGACCCCTCCAAATCGCGGAGGTCTTCTGGTGAACTGGAGC
This sequence comes from Megalobrama amblycephala, assembly GCF_018812025.1. NCBI lineage: Eukaryota > Metazoa > Chordata > Actinopteri > Cypriniformes > Xenocyprididae > Megalobrama > Megalobrama amblycephala. Next base: position 40,565,983 of record NC_063045.1, on the reverse strand, counting down.
GAGTAACCCTGGATTACGACTTTTAGAATCCATCTTGACACCCCGGGGATGGCTTTCCAAGCCTCGGCCCGTGTGGCAAGAGGGAGGATTACGTCGGGTGACGGCCCGAGAGAGGGCGGGCCGGACACCGGGAGTGATGGAAGAGGAAATTTGCTCTTTTGTGAAATGTTTAAAAATAGGGTCGCCGTTAAAACGGCGGTTGGGGAGGGCACAATACTTGTGGGCCCTGTGGCAGCAGGCTGTGTTATTCCCGCGCCCGGAGATGAACGAGGCGGAGGGGAATTTGCACGAAGGAGCTTCTGGGGTGGTCCGGCCACGGCGGGACATGCCCCAGTCCTCTTCCTTAACAGATCAGGATGACTTTGGAGTCGCCGGGTCCAGCGCAATCCTGGGCCGGGGTCCCTGGCGTCTCGGGAAGGGTGGGCGCTTAGAAGGGCGCGAGCGCTGGCGGTGCTCCTTGGGCGGCGCTGCTTGGGAAGTGGAGGGAGCGGGCTTCGTCTGCTGAGCCGGCGCAGGCCTGGGGCGGCTAGAAGCAGACGCAGAGCTCGAGCGCTTGGGTAGGAAGTGTCTCATGGCCTGAGACGACTTCTGTGCAGCCGTGAAGCGCTCCGTGAAACCCTCCACTGCCGGCCCAAAGAGTCCTGACGGGGAGACAGGGGCATCCAAGAAGGCCGTCTTGTCCTGATCCTTTATCTCCGTCAGGTTCAGCCACAGGTGGCGCTCCAGCACAACGAGGCTGGCCATGGATCTGCCAATGGCCTGGGCCGTGGCTTTCGTGGCCCGCAGGGCTAAATCTGTGGCGCTGCGGAGGTCCCGAAAAGCAGGTGCATCAGTGCCGGACTCGTCCAATGAGCGGAGGAGTTTGGCCTGGAATACTTGTGTAGCGAAAATTAACTCAAAGGGGAAATATTAATAATTATTCATAACTCATTATGATTATTAATTATGATTAATTATGAATATGCAAATCCGTTAATCAGATTAACTGGACGTAGCTACATTAAAATTAACATTACAATCAGTTAACCTGTTCGTCCAGTGAACGCTCAGTGTTGATTGTTTATTAATTCTAAGAAATGTCAATTTCCAAGTTATGGAAAAAAATTTTTTCTTATTGTACTGTACTACTCACGTAGTCCGGATCTATCACTTAAGAGGCAATTCATTAGCAGACGGAGTCAGAACCAAACGTGTATTGTGCACAATCTTTATTAACTAACTCACAAACACATAACTAAACTAACAAACACATAACATAACATACATAAAGGGTCACACACACACACACACACACACACACACACACACACACACACACGCAAGTCAGAATGAGTAATGATAGTGTTGAACCGGAAGAGTTGCTGTTACTAGAGCTACATGAAATGTCAAAGGCAATCTGGAAAGGACTCATCAGTTTCTTTTAGCAATAGCAAAGGTAAAGTCTTTACAAATCAATACTAAATCGCTGTTTAGCATTAAAATGTACGATACTTGCAAGATGCCTTTAGGCTGAAGAGCGTCGGATCTGCAGGTTGAGGATAAGTCTTGAAGTTATCATCTGAAGTTGTTGCCAGTCTGTTGGGTGATGAGCACATGGCTGGGTGTTGTAGGCCAGGGGCCTACCAGCCTTGCGGCCGGGCCTAGAGAGGCCGGCCGCAAGGAGATTTGTTCGGTCCAGAAGCAAGGAAGAAGAAGAGAGGGAGTGGCACTGTTCGCTGGTTTTTAACCTCTGGTCAAAGTCACACCTCTCAGTTGTTGACCGGACCAATGAAGATGTTGTAATTCTGGGTGGCAACACCCCTCCTGTCAGGGCTTTTACAACCCAGAAAGATTAACAAGCTGAGTTCTTGAATCAGAACTATTAAATATTCTTTTAATACTGATGTGTTGCACAGGTATGGATGTACCGCATACACAAACATTTAAATCTTCCCGCTACGAACGTATAGACACTAAACATGGCATGATTGAAGTTACCGTGCAGGTCATAACATTTAACAATCATCAAACATGTAAATACAATGAGTACAATACAACATCAGTAATAATGGATACCATTTCCTGAGAAGGAATCATTTATAGCACAGTCTGTCTATACATTAATGCCATAGAGTCTGTGTTCTGTGTGGAAAATGCAGGGAAGATGCAGATTTTCTGTGTCTCTACTCTGTTCTCCATGCGGCAACCACATTCCTCAGCGCAATAAACTTGTAACTGAAAACTTCCCGGGGGATGGGGACAGACTCCAGAGTGAGCTTAAAACTATTGGTTAACTAACCAATAATTGTGTCTGATTTGCCTCAGTCATTACACTTGGAAGATGGCCATGGAGTGTAGTGCTGAAGCGGCTTGGCCCGCTGAGGCGTAGGCCCTTCCTGCCAGGGCGGAGGTCGTCCTGCAGGGCTTGGACGGGAGGGCTCTCTTCGTCTTCCATCCCACAGCCGCGGGAGGACAGAGGTGAGCGGCCACTGCTTCATCCAAGGGCGGCAGATGCTCGTAGCCCTTTTCTTCCGAGCCGTCCACAGAGGTGAGGGCTGAGCGGTGTGAAGTATGCAGGCGGGCAGAGTAAGGGGCGCGCCACGACTTCGTTAGCTCCTCGTGGACTTCTGGGAAGAAGGGAGCGGAGCGCTGGCGAGGGGCCTGACGACGACCTGGGAGGAACCACTCATCCAGGCGGCTCCTAGATGGCTCCTCTGGAGGGGCCCAATCGAGGTCGAGGTCTTTGACGGCCTTGGACAGGACACGGAAGAGCTCGGCGTCCATGCCCGTACCGTGGTCGATGGGCTCCAAGGAAGGCAGGGGGGTGGGGTCGTCCGACTCGCCAACCCAGGCTTCTGGCTCAGAGGCTGCCATGGACACAGAGTCGAAGAGGGGCTCTTCGTCGGATCCGCCAAATGAGACGAGGTCGCTCGCATCTGCTGAGGGACGCTGGTCAGGGCGGGAGAACAAGACGGGGGATTGCTCTCTGCTGGGAGAGGGCGAAGCACGCGGGTGCTGAGCCGACGTGGGCTCGCCCATCTCCATGTGCTGAACCGCTCTGCCCCGCGGTCTCTTCCTCGCAGGAGAGGGGGATGGGAGGGCGCGAGCGGCGGGGTCTTCCTGTTTGAAGAAGGCGGCCCGTGAGCGCAGAGACGCGAGACTCATGGACTCGCAGTGCGAGCATGAGCCGCCAACGAGCGCGTTATCCGCGTGAGACTTGCCCAGGCATCCGATGCACTCGTTGTGCCCGTCTTCTTCGTGCAGAGGGGCTCTGCACATACCACAAGAGTGGTGTGGCATTTAGAAATGCCGTGCGCCGTGAAAACGGCGATTGGGAGGCTCTAACGGCGAGGGCCGGTGCTCAAAGCGGTGAAAACCGCTGGAAAAATGCTCGAGAGCGGTTACTGTAACCGCGGGAGGACGCAGAGAGGGCGCGCCGGATGGCGGCAGGAGACCCGCTGAGAAGCGGCCGGTCGCAGGAAGCGGGAGGCGGCGGCTCGTCGACAGCGCGAAGGCGGCAGTCGGCGAGGGCGCGGGCGCTGCGGGGATCCGGCGAGTCGGCTGGGTCCGCTGCAGGGCCTTTTCAACGGTGGCGAAGCGTCTTCTCAGGCGGCGAGCTTCTTTTCCGGCGAGCAGGCTTCGGCGAGGATCAGCGAAGAGAAGTTCAGTCGTCGCTGAAGGAGAAAGGACTGATGGCCTATGGCGACTCGCCCGCTTATATAGCACATTACCCCGCCCCTTTTGGCGGGAATGTGCGCGCGCTCTCTTCTCATAGGCCGCGCAGCTGAGCCGCGCCGCCATTGGTTCAACAACTTGTCTATGAGTGAACCAATGACAGTGCAGTTACACTGCGTTATTGAAAAGGCTTCAGTGGCGGGGAAAAAGGGAGACTTTTCCCCCATACGCAGTACGAGTGAAATATCGAAAGGGAACAGACTTTCCTGCATTAATTTATAGACAGACTGTTCTATAAATTAACATGCATATCCCCAGGAAATGGTATCCTGTGATGGAATTTTTGAACTTATTAATAATGAACTAATATTTTATTTTCTTCTATAGGCCTAATAATAATCTAACTTTGAAATAGAGAAATAGTCACTAGGACTGAGTGTTGTAAGTGGAAAAATTCTGCTGTGCTGGCTAGACAGCATCCTTCTAAGGATAGTCTTTGAGAAATTGTTTTAACCTATTGAGTAATCTGAACTATTAACGCTGATACATTTTTTGATGATCTTGTGATTCAGTTGTTCTAATATAAATTTATGCGGGACAGAGGAACTGAGATGTTTTTCTTAAATCTAAACCAATCGTATTGAGACTGATGATAATGAGTAATAGATCATGCCATACTGACTGTGAAGTGTACCTGAAATCCTATAAAACCTGTTGTATTCCTTTGTTCGAAGAGAGAGACTCTCTGGAATTGATGAGAACTCTCCAGGCTGTGATTAAAGCTTTGAAGGACAAAAACTGGAGTCTCTGGTTATTGCTGCGCAGCAAGTCAGGTTAGGTAACAAGGTTTAAGGGGTCAAGACGTTGACCCAAAATATTATTGAGTGTCGATTAGGAGACGCTCCAAAAGATCAGGAAATTTATTGAGTGTCGATTAGGAGAGGCTCGGGTGTCGATTAGGAGATGCCCCAGGAAGGTAACTTAAGTCAGGTGCGTCTTGGAAAAATCTACCACAATCCATTATTACTGTTTGTTGTATTGTACTCAGTATTGTATTCACATGTTTTATGATACATTTAAGGTAACTTCAATTATGCCATGTTTAGTGTCTATGGGTTTGTATCAAGAAGATTTAAAAGCTTGTGTATGCGATATGTCGATATCTGTGTAACACATCAGTATTGCAAGAATCTTTAATAGTTCTTCTTCAAAAACTCAGCCAGTTAATCTTGCTCGGTCATGAAAGCCCTGACAGGAGGCTTGTTGTCGCCCAGAAATACAACATTTTCATTGGTCAGGTCAACCTTAGGAGGTGTGACTTTGACCAGAGGTTAAAAGCCAGTGCACATCGTCCCTCCCTCTCTCTTTCTTGCTTCTTGGACGACTGAAGAGACCCCCTTTTGCTGCAGGCCTCTTCAGGCCAAGGCCTGTGGACCTGCAAGGCCTGTAGGCCTAGGCCTGCAACCCAGCCATTTGGGTTGCAGGGCTGGGTTGCAGGTTGCAGGTTTCTCTCTCATTTATGAGAGAGAGAAAGAACTCTTTCCCCACTAAGAGTCAAATTAACAGCTTACGTTGTTTCATATTACTTCATCCAACGCAGAAGATACTGACTACAATTTTGGACTGAATCATCAAGGATTTCTCCTCAGCCTGCAAATCTGATGCTCCTCAACCTAAAGGCATTTTGCAAGTATCGTACTTTTGAACACTAAACAGCGATTTAGTACTAATTTGAAAAACTCCTTTTTACAAGGGAGTTTTTATGATGAATACTGATGATTCTTTTCCTGTTTTTTTTTTTTTTTTTTGGTTCCTCTGTAGCTCCTACTGTTTCCCACTTCTGGTTTCACTCTATCATTAATAATTTTACCCGTTTATGTGTGACTTACGTGTATGTATGTTCGTGATTTAGTTAATAAAACTTGTGCATAGATACATAGTTGGTTCTGAATCCCTGTCTGTGAATAGATTGCCTCTAAAATGATCAGATCTTGACTACATGCTCTGAGTAGTACCATACAATAGGAATGTTGTTTCCCATAACCTGGAAAGGAACATTTCTTAGAATTAATAAACAATTAACACAGAGTGTTCACTGGACGAACAGGTTAATTGATTGTAATATTAATTTTAATGTAGGTACATCAAGTTAATCTGATTAACTGATTCACATATTCATATATTAATAATCATAATTAATAATCATAATGAGTTATGAATAATTATGAATATTACCATTACCCCTTTGAGTTAATTCGCTACAGAGGACTCGACCCCGCTGCTATGCTTACATGGCTCCGAAGCAAAAAGCTGAAGATGCAACGCACCTGCTGCTCATTAAATACTTGTGCTGCGAGGCGAGTAGCTGCTGCATATGATTGCATGCCAATGTGCATTGGCTTGTTTTAGTTACACTCAAAGCAGATTGGCCTCTCTAGCAAGATTCCTATTTGTCATTCTGTCCGACGTACATCGAACGTGACCGACTGAATGGGAACCAAGTTGTAACCAAGACATGTTCCTGTTTTCACTCACTTTTGCCTTTTGTTGTCTATAATGGAGTAAGTTTTTATGCACTCATTATGCTTACTTTCCTGTGTTAAATATGATGTTTGTGCATATGAAGTACTTGAAGTTTATTAACTGAGTACCTGTTTTTTGCCTTGTTTGAAGAATAAACACTTGCACCTGAGTCCATATATCTCTCTGTGTCATCTATAGTGTTACACATTGATCTGCGGATAAAGTTTGTTTCTGTGAAAAAGAGAGCTTGTAATACTCAAAATAGTTTGTTTGTGTACATGAACTTGTGTGTGTACATGAACTTGTAGCTTACCCTCACTTTTTCTTGTGCTCAGACACTTCTCACATGTTGCCGGTGTGACGATCCCGACACTTTTGTTTTGGGAGCATAATGATTGGTTGCCCCGCCTACAAGTTAATTTGGCTTCACCTGTTTCTGCTGTTGTGGCGCTCTTTTAAAAGAGATTGTTAGATGTGATAGTTTGGGAACTTTGGTTTTGGAGGTTTTATTTGAGTTCTCCTTTGCCTTTGTTTTGTTTTGCTTTGTCTTTGGTCTTGTTTTGATTCCCATGTTGTTTTTGTTTTAGGTTTTGCTTTTACATTTCTTAACATTGCAACAGCTCATTACAGATCCATTCAGACTCCTTGCCTTATGCACTGACAAAACTGGTGCTTAAAGAAACATTGTTTTCATTTTATTATTTTTGGAATTAATTTTGATTAATAAAGCTTTTTTCCATTTGAGCTCAGCTTTGGATGTGTGTGCCCCTTTTTGTTGCTTCCCTTCGAGCTAGGGGTTGTAACACTGGTACCAAGGGTGTTGGTAGGCCCTTTTTCTATAGTGATTAGCTCCATAATCTGTACACAAATTTGTGATCGCCTCAGTCCCCATTAAACCCCATATGAAAACGGCAACAGGCTTCGGCTCCTAAAGCGATTGAGTCCCTGCCTTATTTCTTACCTCAAACCTGTCAATCAGAGGACATTTCTAAAGTTGTTCTACAGGTGCTGGTCATATAATTAGAATATCATCAAAAAGTTGATTTATTTCACTAATTCCATTCAAAAAGTGAAACTTGTATATTATATTCATTCATTACACACAGACTGATATATTCAAATGTTTATTTCTTTTAATTTTGATGATTATAACTGCCAACTAAGGAAAATCCCAAATTCAGTATCTCAGAAAATTAGAATATTGTGAAAAGGTTCAATATTGAAGACACCTGGTGCCACACTCTAATCAGCTAATTAACTCAAAACACCTGCAGGCCTTTAAAGGCCTTTAAATGGTCTCTCAGTCTAGTTCTGTAGGCTACACAATCATGAGGAAGACTGCTGACTTGCCAGTTGTAGGGTCTGCACAGTCTCAAGGATGAGCAGGTCCCACCATAAACTGTGTTTAAGCCTCAATTCACGGAACTTCGGTTTGTAAATCTTACATCGATTCCGGCCCGGCAGACACTAATGGATCACGAGACTCTTTTTATGACTGTTTCGATAAGTCCCCTAACCTCTCCTCCGCGACTTCAAAGGGGGTGCAACACCACGGATCGGGTTTCTAGGGACCAGGTCCAAATTCCAAACGGTCATAAAAGGAAAATACACGCACACACCCACAGACACACACACACACACACAGCTCCCCTACATAGAGACTGTATGCACAAACATTATACCTACAAATATGAATGTATCTGCCATTGTAGTGCTCGCTGCATGTATGTGTTACTAGTGTAGAATTGTATAATTGACTGTAGTAGGTTAGTTTTCATGTGAAACTGTAGTAATAGAGTGTAAAGGGTATCTTCTTTATATGACAAGAGAGACCTGTCGAGTTTGATTTCTCCGTAAAGCTGTGAATCCGAGCTATTCACTGATGTACGTTACATTTCTGTCAAATGCATCGTTCAATGTTTAATAACACTATGAAGAAAATGCATTGATTCAACATACCATAAATTTATTCGGGAGACAGGACAAAGGAATGTGGAAACCCGCCAAATTGCAACGCTAGCATTGGAGGACGTTATCAAGAAGGCGTTCTGGTCTGTTGTCTTTAAAACACCATGACACGCGTCTTTTGGTGGCACAAGTTTTCTGCACGAGTTCCTGCCGTCAAGACGGACTCTCTTCTTTATTTTCCGGTCATATTACAACAGTTAAACCTTCGTTTGAAACTTCGCCGAAACAACCTCCGGAAGAAGAAGCAACTATCAAACCGAGCGCTCCGAAACTCCAAGCACCCTGACTAACCTATGCAAGTATAACGTTTTTACGATTTTAAATACTGAGTTTCCTTGCTGGCTCTTAAAGGTGAACTGTTGCAATTTGACCTGCTTTGATCATCTCTTCGTTTCTACCTTTTCTTCTACTTTGTATGTATTTGTATTTACTTGTGTCCATTTAGCCGTATAACCTGTGTATTACCCGTTTCGTATATTAAACTCATTATATCCATGCTTTTTGTTCACTTGCTCATTTTAGCAACAACCGAGTCACTTTAACGTTCTGATTCTAATATCCTTGCTCTATATTTGGAGGCTATGATAGAAAGTTAGTCTCCCGGCCCGAGAATAACATTTCTGTCGTGATAATCTGTGGATAATTTTCCGTTTCGGTGGACGAACTGATAGTTTTCCACATAATTATTAAACCAGAACTAATCATATATGTGATTGATTATAATTCGTTGTAGTTAATTCACCATATATGTTTAATTCCCTGTTGGGTCGATATATGAACGTCATAAAGCTTTCTGAATTATGATATTCATATTTCATCCATAAATTGATTAATAACTGTACATCGCTACACAGTGGTCCAAAAGACGACCATTGACACACAGCTGTCGCATTCCTTGTGTCAAGCCACTCTTGAACAACAGACAGCATCAGAAGCGTCTAAAGACAAAAAGGACTGGACTGCTGCTGAGTGGTCCAAGGTTATGTTCTCTGATGAAAGTAATTTTTGCATTTCCTTTAGAAATCAGGGTCCCAGAGTCTGGAGGAAGAGAGGAGAGGCACACAATCCACGTTGCTTGAGGTCCAGTGTAAAGTTTCCACAGTCAGTGATGGTTTGGGGTGCCATGTCATCTGCTGGTGTTGGTCCACTGTGTTTTCTGAGGTTCAAGGTCAACGCAGCCGTATACCAGGAAGTTTTAGAGCACTTCATGCTTCCTGCTGCTGACCAACTTTATGGAGATGCAGATTTCATTTTCCAACAGGACTTGGCACCTGCACACAGTGCCAAAGCTACCAGTACCTGGTTTAAGGACCATGGTGTCCCTGTTCTTAATTGGCCAGCAAACTCACCTGACCTTAACCCCATAGAAAATCTATGGGGTATTGTGAAGAGGAACATGCGATATGCCAGACCCAACAATGCAGAAGAGCTGAAGGCCACTATCAGAACAACTTGGGCTCTCATAACACCTTAGCAGTGCCACAAACTGCTCCATGCCATGCCGCATTGCTGTAGTAATTCAGGCAAAAGGAGCCCCAACTAAGTATTGAGTGCTGTACATGCTCATACTTTTCATGTTCATTCTTTTCATTTGGCCAAGATTTCTAAAAATCCTTTCTTTGTATTGGTCTTAAGTAATATTCTAATTTTCTGAGATACTGAATTTGGGATTTTCCTTAGTTGTCAGTTATAATCATCAAAATTAAAAGAAATAAACATTTGAAATATATCAGTCTCTGTGTAATGAATGAATAGAATATACAAGTTTCACTTTTTGAATGGAATTAATGAAATAAATCAACTTTTTGATGATATTCTGATTATATGACCAGCACCTGTATAAAAAGGCTGAAGTTTTTAGCTGCTGTCAATAAGATAATATTGTATATTTCAATGTCTATTAAAAACAAACATGTGCACTTTTGCATGTCAGTCATGTGATGTTTAGTTTCATTGTCTTGTTCTCCGTTATGCACCAAAGTATACTTGACTTAAACTGACAGAAAAGTCTATATTTGGTCTATACTTGTACTCAATCTTTTGATTGAGATATACTTAAAAGTATAATTAAGTATTTTAAGTATACTTGGCTTGTAGTTGTGTTTAATCTTTTGATTGTTTAGTGATTTTGGACTAGCCTCACTCGAGGGTACCACAGATTTAGTGGTTTATGGTCTTAAATATTAATATTAATATTTTGTATTAATATTAATATTTTGTATTAATATTAATATTGAGTCAGATGATTCCTTCCAATATTTTCGGGGCACCAGTCAAGTTTCACCATGACAATAAAGAACAATCATGGAAGATTGTTGACTGAATTACAATTATATGAATTGGAGGAAGTTCATCATCTGACCAATCTGAAAGATTTGTGAGATATCGTTAACTTGTAGAGCCTCATACTATATTATCAACACAAGGAAGACACAAGTGTAATAAATGGATTTTATTAACAAAAGGATAGACAAGAGTAACTAACAACTACTGAATGGATAAAGTGCGAAAAGATTGATAAATGCAAGTGAATGAGTAGGATGTTACTATGGCAGTTACAAGTTAATCTTATGGAAAGATAAACTGTAGTTTCTCTAGAAGAAATAAGGCAAACCTTATTCTGAATTCAACAAATAAACCGAGAGATTATTTGTTATCAACTGATATCAGCTATGCAAGATCTAATGCAAATTAGATAATCATATACTGACAATATACACTAATGCCAAGGTCTCTAGAAAGAGGTTTGGTAAGTGATATTTACGTCTGCCTGGTCGTGCTGAATCTGAAGGTGATGTCTTCCACTTGTTGAGCTGAGCAGCATTGCAGTGGGAATAAAGGAGTTTCCATTTCACAGCCTTGAACACAAAGTACTTGTGAACATTGAACTCCTGGATCACAGAGAAGGTCTTTTCCTGGAACACGCAGAAGAAGAAGCCTTGAAGAAGCCTTTAAGGTTCTGATGTCTGTGCAGACGATCCTTATTCTCTGGAACACGCAGACGGAAGGATCTTTAGATTCTGAAGTAGAGTGCAGATCTGGAACACGCAGATCTGGAGGATCTCTGATGAGAGGATTTTGAAGTTGGTGCAGAAGATATCTTGAAGATGGGGTGCTAAGCTTGTAGTCGTTGTCTCTGTTGCAGTTTTCAAACTCCCCAAATTCACTTCTTGCAGAACTTCCTTGTTTATCTCTTTAGAGCTTTAGAGTCTTGAGAGAACAACTTCACAACTCTGTGGAGTTGGACTTAGCTTAGCACATCTTGGGACTGGAACCTTGAACCGGGACTGGAACAAGAACTGGAGCCTGGAACCAGAACGGGAAACTGCAGCAACCCAACTGGAACCCTTATCTGTCTCAGAAACAAGTATTTTAACCTGTCCCGAGAAGGAGGGAAATGCAAATTGGCACCTTTCAGATGCAGTGTCTTGACTGGCTGATGCTGTCAGAGGTGGCTGCTGGATGGCCCCCCTCTTGCATGAGGTTAATTTGCATAGCTTAAAGTTCACATTTAGAACAATGTCTTTAAGGTTTTTCCTATGCATAATTCACTTTCCAAACCAATTTCAGATTACCCTAGGCATTGTGCTGAAAACATAAAGACCAAACATCATTGAGTTATATTGACCTTTTACCCATGCATTAATGTATACCTTGGTAGGCAAGTTTGTATAGTTTGCATGTACACAAACAACACTCATTAAGTATATGGAGTTCTTGATAATAAAAATGGAGAAGATTTGCTCCATTTTGTCCACTGTGTGTCTATTTTGTGTCCTTTGTGACTTCAAGGTGAGTGGAGTCCAATTCACACCTCAGGTCTAAGGACTGAGGTGAACAATGGGGAAGAATGGTGATAGAATTAGCCTGCTCAATGACATGCTAATGTCATCATTATTCCTTTTCACAAATGGTCAGGGTGATTGTCTTGATAGGCTTATCTGCTAGCCTATCTATTCCCTTGTTTGCTTCTCTTGGAGGTGTGAGTTTTGGAGTCCTGTGCTTTTCATCATGGCAGATGAGGTGATGAAGGAAGTCTTCCCTCATGACTGCCTGCTGATCACTACAACTGAGTAGCCTAATACTTTTTTCCCCACATAGTTTTATATACTGTTTTATAAACTTACATTGTTTGAAAATATTGATTTATAAAGAAAACATATATGTTCCTGATTCTGAGTATCTGGATTTTTGTGTAGGCTATAGTCCACTTGTAGTGTACATAGGAATTGACTTCAAATCTACTTAACTCTTTCCCCGCCATTGACAGAATTTTCAGGCTATTGGTGTTTTCACTGTTATATGGTAGGGGGCGCTATGACACATATTCTAAAAGAGTACAGAATCTCTTGATCAAAACACAGAAGAAGAAGCAGAAACTTTGGCTGTGTCCGAAAACTGGAAAATTCTGCTTTCAGAGGACACATTTCAATGTAGGAAGGCATCAAAGCATGTCCGAATCCAATGTTAGCTTCACTTCCTGTCTCCTGAGATACCTTCATCTGATCATTTTTAAAGGCAGCATTTATGTATCCTTCGCTGCCTTTGATATCCCACAATCCTGTGCTTTACATTCTGTGACAGTTGAGCTAGAAAAATAAAGATGGCATCCGAAAATTGCGTTTGCTGGTCAGTTTGTGTAAATGTACGTTTTTGACCAACATTTTCCACTTTTGATGTCATTTCTAGTGAGAAATTACTACTGTAGTAATTAAATATTTGTTTAGTTCTCACCAAAGCTCATGCTATTTTGCGATAGATCAATAATCTGTTATGCTCCCTCAGAAGTCTGTCTGAAATCAGTTTTGTGAGGTGCCTTCATGCACAAACGCTGCTTTATAAGTCATTGCCTGATAGGGCAGCGAGGCAACAAGTCAGCTGCCTAGGTTTTCGGATGCAGCCAATGACTGAAGATTGCTTACGCAAATGTGAAATAATGTGATCATCAAAATTGAACAGCATGTAAATCAAAACTGCCTAATGTTACTGAATGAAATGTCAACCCAGGACGAGCTATAGGAATGTGAAGCTTTGGGGGTGTTGATGGACTCGATCTACTCCATCTCTGTTTTGATCATCGTTCTGAATTCCTACCGGATGTAGTCTTTGACAAAATGCAATTTTCTCTGCTTAATGTTATTATTATTATTTTTTTTTTTACAAAAATGAAACACACATTCATGAAGCTAGAATGGCCCGCAGGCTGGCAGTTTGAGACCACTGGGCTAAAAGAGTTTCTCACAGTATGTGTTACTTTTCCACTTCTTTTTGTAAAAAAAATAATATATTTTTTTTTTAAGTTGCTTTGTGTTATCGGTTATTTTCAAAGGAGTTCTGACTGTCAGTGGTTTACGGTTATTATCAAAGAATTGAATCCTCACTATAAAGAGACAGTACTGGCCTAGATTCAGACACTTAAATAGTTCATAGAGGAAGAATAGTGTGTCAGCACATTCAAAGACTGTGTATGTGCAATTTTGCTAAAATAAACATATTGTTATTTTTGCGATACATAGCTTGCTCATAGAACATTGTCCCTTTTTATTTAAGCCTAATCATACATGGCCCTAAATTTTTTTTTGGACATTTAAACCCCTATTAAATTTGTCTGAATGTCATTGTGTTAGATACTAAATGATTGTCTAATGTTTACTAATGTTGTAAAATCCTTGGTTAATTTTGGAACAGTTTCTAAGCATCAGACATTCTTTAACGTCATTGTTACAACAGTTCTTAAACATTTCTTATACAAGCACTCATACTTAACTTGAAAAACATTTTATCCTCTGTAGAATGCTTGTGACAAACACTGAAAAGCACTAATAGCATATTTAACAAGAGTGAGGTCTTTGCTCGAAAGGGAATCAGCAGGTGGTTTCACTATGACCATCCACAGTCACGGCACAATATACTCAGAATTAATGTGATGTTTAGATTACAGAAACACAAAGACCTGTGGATCCAGTGGCTCTTTCATAAAACCAAAACATTATTAGCAATGCAGCAATCATGAATAATGTCAAAGCAAGAAGGTGGAAAAAACATCTAAATTTGCATGTAAAAAGGTAGTGTTGATTATTCTGTACTGCATTTTTTCATGAGACATTTCAGTGAAACGCCTGCCAGGTTTCTTACAAGTGATATGGATTCTGTCATAACAATATTTTTACCAGAAGGACATTACTTTTGATTTTGAAGAACTGTCCATATGACATATTACTGTGCAATGATTTATTCATGTTTATTGTCATGTACAGTGGCCAAGAGAGCTCAATATGCTGTGACTGAAGAAAACACATGCATTGTGTACATTTGCAGCACATGTGTTGTCAAACTGATGTTTTCTTAATTTGCTGGTGTTTTTTTTTTTCTTTTTTTTTTTTCAGTTTGCTGGTGTTTTCTTCAGTTGCAGCGCATTGGGCTTAAATTAACTCAATTATTATTAATATTATTTATTCATTTATTTTGTCCATGTCACAGTTATGTTCAGTTAGTTTAGTTTCATTCATGAAATGTGTTCCATTTGTTCTAGTTTCCCGCCACTCATCAGTCACTTTTAGTCTTTTAGTTAATCATCACTGTGTATTTAAGTTCCTCCCTTTGTTCTCTTCAGTGTCCGGTATTGTTTGTGTTTGACACACTGTCTCACATGTTGGCTCTCTTGTTAGCTGTTGGAGTATACAACACAGTTTAGTGTGAAGGCTCAAGAGAGCCAAGATTTTTTAAGATATACTGAGGAGTTCTGCCGTCTCGCCATCATCTGCCCCTTTGACGACGAGACCCTGAAGTCACTGGTCTGGATTGGGGCTAATTACCATCGACCTCCCAGACACCACTGGACTGAGCTGGAAAGAAGCTATCATCCGATGTCTGGAGACCGTCACACACCGGTCCAGAAAACGCCCAGACCTACAGCTCGAATCACCTCCATCGACTGCGGAGTACTCAAGTGAGCCCCCCACAGACAGAGAGCTACCACCTGCCATGACACGTCAGCTAGAGACTTGAGGACTGAGCCAACCCTCGCCCTGGAAGTGAAGCTCCACTATGAGTCTGACCAGGAGTGTGAGCCTACGACATCAGCGGATGAGGGAGAAGTGACTATGGACAATGAGGACTGGCTGATAAACTTCAATGAGGAGCCAGTGAATCCCACCCAGTACCTTCATCATCGCTGTTTCTAGACAGCACCCTGAACTATAACTTATTTTCATCGACCTGCATGGACTGTATTATATTTATCATTATTCTGTCAAGATTTCTGTTGCCGCCATCACCCGAAGCTCAGCCAGTCCTCCAGCCCCACCGCTGCCAGAAGTTTACAGCCCTTCGCTTCATCTCGGCCTGACGACCTGTCGGCTCCACCTTGGCTCCTCCCACCTTTGCTCCACGGGAGACCCTCGGACTTGCGGCTCCACCAGGTTCCCTCGTTCTGCCAGCTCCCCTTGGTCAGTCGTCAAACCACTTCTGGGCCATCTGCTGCACTCCATCCCTCCACCCCTACGACTGCAGCAGGTTCCTTCTTCCCCTCGGCGTCGCCTCTGTCCTCCTTCACACTGGCTCCACCGCAACTCTCGGGTGCTCTGGCTCAGCCTTCGATGTTCATCACCGCAGCATTGCTTTGGTCTACAGTGTCAGCGATGTTGCTCCATTCCATCGGCTCTCCATTTGCACCTTTGGATCTATTGGTCTCGTCTCCATCGGTCATCCCCCAGTTGTGTTCCCTTTGTTCTAGTTTTCCACCACTCATCAATCACCATGGACACTAACACTAATTATCACAGCTGTTCATCTTTTAGTTAATCATCACTATGTATTTAAGTTCCGCCCTTTGTTCTGTTCAGTGTCCAATATTGTTTGTGTTTGACACACTGTCTTGCATGTTGGCTCTCTAGTTCAGGGGGTTTCAAATCTGTCCTGGAGGACCCCCAGCCCTGCACATTTTGTATGTCTCCTTTATTTGACACACCCACTTCAGGTCTTACTGTCTCTACTAATGAGCTGATGAGTTGAATCAGGTGTGCTAGATGAGGGAGACATTACAAAATATGCAGGGCTGGGGATCCTACAGGACAGGTTTGAAAACCCCTGCTCTA
The DNA here is from genome assembly GCF_018812025.1 of Megalobrama amblycephala. Lineage (NCBI taxonomy): Eukaryota > Metazoa > Chordata > Actinopteri > Cypriniformes > Xenocyprididae > Megalobrama > Megalobrama amblycephala. Next base: position 40,549,742 of record NC_063045.1, on the reverse strand, counting down.
GTAATTGTAATTTTAATAAACCTTGGATTATTATCATCATCTTCATCTTCTATGGAATCAAGCATTACAGTCCAGCTGCCAGACAATTGCAGAATGATTAATATGATGCAACAGCAATAAAATTTTTTTTAATTATTTTACCAGCCCATCTGCATAACCTGAATATAATGTCAATATGACCACACTCTTACTCAACAGAATAAATCACCGTAATAAACACAATAATAAAATAATTATATATGCTGTTATTTAAAGAATTTTCATGCAGCTCCTGTCCATACAATTACAGTTCATATTGACCATGTCTATCAATCTCCGACCACAAAACACAATTAGAAAAAAAAAAAAAAAAAATCATAAAAACAGACCATAAAAATGTGCCTAGAGGAAATCTTCTTTAATGTTTGGATGATCTATTTATTTAAGCAAGAAAAGAGCAATATGTCTCAAAAATGTCTCTTAACGAAACCCAGCATTCACCTCTGACTGACATCTTAGGTTTCACATCATTAGACAGTATTTTAATGACTGTCTTTAACAAAAAGGATCTTGAGCAAAAAAATGTTAAAATGATCCAAAGACCCACCGCCTGGATGTCACTGCGCCTTCTGTGGCTCATGCAGTTCTTAATGTTGATTCTTTGGAGAATTGAAAGGTTATCTTTAATTCTTGCCGGGTCTGTTCAGCGGCTTCAAAAAAAGCATGCGTTTCAGGAGCAGTTATATCATTCCAATAGTGAGATACTGAGCGATTGTTTGAAAGAGAACGTTAGGTTCTCTGAGAACAGAGCGTTTTGTCTAACCTAACGTTTTGTTCCTTATCTCAAGAATCAATAATATATATATACATAGAAAGAGAGAGATACTTTAACATGTAAGCTCACATGTAGTGATTTTTAAAGTTTATCAATTCCAAATCTTATCTATATTACATATTATCAGTGTATATTTATATTCTTTTAAACCCTTCATAGGCCAGACCAAAAGATCAAACCGTTCCGGATGTGGGTGAAATATCTGCAGTGGGATTGCGTATAGCGACATGTTTGGCCACAGGTGTGCCAGCTCATCCACACACAAAGGCAAGAAATACAACGGATACTTTGCATTTTCCTGCAAGGCTAAGAGATCTACGGCAGCCTTGCCATACATCCCCCAAATCTGATCCACCACCTGTGGGTGAAGCACACATTATCCTTATAATGTGTTGCCCCTTGAAAGGAGATCTGCCCCTACATTCAGGACTCCTGGTACGTGCGTCGCACAGTGAGCTGAAGTGCCCCAGACAATCAGTTCGCACGCTAGATTGTGCAATTGCAACAAATGCGTTCCCCCTTGGCGACTGATATATGCCACCACAGTCGTGTTGTCTGTCCTGACCAGAACATGAAACCCTTCTAAGAATGGGAGAAAATATGTCAGGGCCAGAAGGACTGCCATCAACTCCAACATATTTATGTGAAGTTTGCGTGTCCAGCGACCATTTACTGATCTGCCTTAAAAAACAGCCCTCCAACCCCAGTCTAGAATAAACAGGGGTCTCTCCACTTATGAAGAGTATTCTCACTCTGTGAGCGAGGTGCTGACGAGAACACAGAAGTCTCGCTGTTACCCATTGCTGGACGTCTCTCATTTTCAGCAAGCCCAGCGGGACCACGGACAGCGTCAAAGCCATCATGTATCATGCAAGTTTCCCCTATGAAACTGAGCAAAGCACTGAAAAAATGCCATTATTCTCCTTTCCAAGAGCATGGTATTCCACAGAGTCTATCCATAAGTCTAGATACTCTATCTCCTGAGATCAGCTGGCTTTTGGCATAGTTGATTCTGAACCCCAGATTTGTTAGATGAGACGTGAGCGTCTGTGTCCCATTCAGCGCGCTCCCCCGAGTGAGCGTATAACAGATAATCATCCAGATAAGCAGATATTCTGAGCCCCTTGTGTCTCAGTGGTGATAACGCTGTCTCTATGCACCTGCTGAACACATGAGGAGCTAGGCTGAGCCCAAATGGAAGAGTAACAAATTCGTACACTTCGCTCTAAAAGGAAAACAGGAGATATTTCCTGTGCACAGTAACATACGTTTGTGAACTGAAGCAGCGCAGAACAGGAGCTGAAGGAAAGTCTTTACGGGGAAGAGAACAAGAATCCTGTTTTCGGGGATCACAGCCATATATATAGGGAGGGAGTGGGCTCCTTGTCCTGAGATTTGATTGGTCCGTCTTTCGAACAGATGTGGTGTAATTGGTTCTTCCATAGTCTATCATGCCTGGGGGCATTTCCCATAGTGAGAATAAGCGATTGTTTGAAAGAGAACATGTCCTACACACAAAAACACTGATGAAGTTCACAAGTTCTCACAAAACTCTTTATATAGTGATATAATATCTATACAGTACACAGGATAAATGAGTACACCACCTCTGAACAAATACAAAATATGTATTTTCTTAATGATTCCTAATACAATTCATGGAAAGATGGCAAAACTGAAATGTATTAAACACATACTTAATAAAAAACACATAAATATATATCATTAATATCTTTTAAATAAGTAAATTAGCCAATTTTGTTTAAATGAGGGATTTAGGGCTGCCCTCAACTTAAGAATTTTCTGGTCGAATAGTAGTTGTTCATTTTAAGCGATTAGTCGACTAAGTGGATGTCCTACCCGATGTACTGTAATTACCACAAAGATCAGCTGAACAATCTGTCCGTCACAGGCTGCGTGACTTCACAACTTCTTGTGGAATTTTTTTCCTGCGACTAAGCTACTAATGAAATTTTGGTCGATTAAGCCTCTTCTCATCACTATTAGGGGGCAGCCCTAGAAGGATCGCAGAAATGAGTAAACCCTATATTTAATTCAACAACTATATAATATTCTAGCACTTAGTATGTCCTCCATAATTTTAAGTATCATAATTTTAGTTCACCTTGATAGAATGCATATCGTCAATGCCCATCAATGCAGGGAATGAGAGCAGCATCTTCTGCTTCAAGTTTTTGTATTACATAACATGGTGATGTATGAATTCATGACAGCAATGATCAAGCACAACTCCCACCTTCTGCACTCATTCATCCCTATATAAGAGCTTTAATACCACTGAACTTCACTGTGGGAACCAGGCACTTCTCATTGTACTCCTCCTCTAGCAACACCATAACATTTTGGATGCTGTTAGATCCAAAATTATTGACTTGTCTCATGAGACCAGAGTATGGATTCCCAGAAGTCTTTATTTTCTAAATATGAGTCTTGGAAAAAGCTAATTGGCTTTATTTTGCTTTGGCTACAGTGGGTAGTTCTAATGTGGACAACAACCATGTCACTTCTGCAGGCTGCATCTTACTCTGTGAGACAAATAGTCACTCTTTTCATAGCTTTTGCTGGCTCTGAGACACTTGCTTGGGATTTCTCAGGCTCGTGAACCGATTTAAATACGTTTTTAGTACCTTTATGGAGAGGAAGTGTCATTGCTCCCTATGAAGGCCTCACTGAGCCATCGGATTTCAACTAAAGTATCTTAATTTGTGTTCCGAAGATGAACGAAGGTCTTACGAGTGTGGAACGACATGAGGGTAAGTAATAAATGACAGAATTTTCATTTTTGGGTAAACTAACCCTTTAACTCACAAAGAGAACTGATCCGACTGCCAGAATATAAAAGCAGTGAACCCCAGACATCGATCAGTCTCTCAGACTGGTCTCTCGAACAAGAAAACCATCCTCACAGAGCGTGCATGCTCTTTCCCAGTGTGGAAAGTGATGGAGGCAATATCAGTGATGGAGGCAATATCAGCAATGGTTCTGGTGCCGGAGAAGCTCTTCAGGTGGTCATGAAGCAGCCTCTGCTGTAATCTTCACATTTCCGCCTTTTATAGACAATCTGACCTCTTGAGGTAAACTTCTTTGGAATTCCCCTCATATGAGTTCCAGGAATATTCTCAGGACTTGTCTATATAAAGCCGTTTGCCTCCTTTGTTCTTGGACTCTTCTCCTTTGCTGTCTTCTGTGTCTCATCTTGCAACACATCATCTACAAGGTAATTACGTGCTTTTCTGTTTTATTTAGCAAAGCTCTTTCTAATACATGTTTTTTTCTCTATTCTACCAACATGCTTTTAATCAAATCTTAAAACAACAGTTGTAGTGTCTTTCTTTATAAACATTGTATATATCCCCTGTGTCTTGGTCGGTTGTCGTCTTTGTATCCCATCATTATTTCATGTCTATTTTGTGCCATGTATGTTGATCTCCTGCATTTGTTTATTAAAGTCCTTTTGATTGGCGCTCCATCGTCTGCGTGTGTTTCCCACAACCATGCTTTGTGACAATATGTCATAAATCATAAGTCTCGTAGACGGGGTTCTAGCCTCAGAAATAGTATTCAAAACTCTCTCGGGGAGGTCCACAGGCTCCCAACTGGGGTTGGGGGCACCAAATTGTTCTGTTCACCTGAGAGAGGAGGTCCCGTCTCAGGGGAATGGGTCACGGTGCTGCAGTGAGCAGCTAAGTCAGCTCTGAGAACCAAGGTTGGTTCCTCCAGAGAGTGGGCCACTGGGAGAATCACGTGTTTTTGTTCCCTGATTCGCCTGATGACCTGAGGGATCAGAGGGATCAAACAATGAGAGTTCTTCCAAGGGACCAGAGCTGCCATGCAGGCCTGGTTCACCTTGATACATAGGTGTCCATGACACCAGGCATGGGCTGGAAACCGGGGTTTCAGCCAGTACTGTATGGGCTGCATATGTAGCAAGCCCAGCTGAAGCACTGAAGATGTGGAGGCCAAAAGGCCCAGCATTCTCTGAAACAATCTGATGCGGAGCCAACTTTGAAGAAGGCCGTGAGCTGTTGAATGGCCAGAGCATGCTCTGATGTGAATGCGGCCCTCATTTGGGTCGAGTCGAAAACTGCTCCCAGAAATGAAATCCGTTGGCTGGGAGACAGTGAGCTCTTGGTGAAAATGATCCTGAGTCCCAGGCACTTTAAGTGGCTGAGGGGGCAAGGAACTGTGAGAGTCTAGCTCAAGGTCAAGGTACTATTTATTGTCTCCCTTAGGAGAAATTTGTCTTGGATGAGAGAACTGTTGCACATCACCCCTCCAAAACTTACATTATTCATACATACATCCATACTACATGATACATTCTGCCCTATAAAATAAAATACCTATATAAAATAATGCACCTTTAATTAAATAATTTTAATTTAATATGTAATTACCTTAAAAGTGTATTATATTAGAACTATATTATATTACCTTAACTATATTAGAACTATATTATATTACCTTACCTTATTACCTTATGCATTTATATTACCTTAAACTGCCAACAGTACATTCAGTTATATCATCACCTTACTGGAGTTAACCATTAATCAATTTTATCGACAATGGAACAAATTAATGTTTATAGCGATTATGCCTACATAATGGGACCCTGTATCTCCATCCAGAGTTCATCAACACATACTCAGGATACAACACATGTGAGGGGTCCAATACAATCTTACTGACCTGCTGTATCATAGACATCTCAAACATATCTTGTAAGGTGTTTAGTGTCTGTACTCCCATAATTTTTCCTGCTACTTTAACCAAGCTAATTATTTGAGCTCTCATTTTCACCATTAGGTTCCCAAACCAAATGATGATTCCATAAGGCAAGACAGACTCTATCGTAGCTTTATAAAAAAAAAATTGCATAATATTGCTTCTGACACTGAATAACACTTAGTCTTCTTAAGAAATGTAATTGCTGATGAACTCTTGAACAAACACTTGAAACGTGTGTGCCATTTGAGCTCGCTGTCAATGTGGACTCCCAAGTATTTGTAAGAATCCACCTGTTTAATCTCCTGTCCATGTATTACAACAGAGCTCCTGTCACCCACAGATCTTGGATCTATAAAAACTTCTTCAGTTTTCTTAACATTGATCAGGAGGTGATGAGCATCACACCAGCCCTCAAGCCCTTCCACAGCTGCTTTGTACTCAATGCTGGAATCTCTTGTTAACAGGTTCTCAATTACCGTATCGTCTGAAAATTTCTATACAAATTGATTTGATTGGTGACTAATACAGTCATTTGTGTATAAAGTGAGTAGAAAAGGTGAACTTACACATTCTTGTGGGGCCCCTGAGCTGCTTACTGCAACATCAGATAACACTGAGTTAATTTTTTCTTGTTGTGTAGTATAATACCAATGTATCAAAGAAGAATTAACATTTTAATTAACTAATTTCTCCAGCAGAATATGTGGTTGAATCATGTTGAACACAGAACTAAAATCTATAAAAAGCAACCTAGCATAGGCAATGGGGCTTCAAAACAAGGTGCATTAGTGTTGAAATAGCATCATAAGTACCACGGTTAATCTTGTAAGCAAACTGAAAATAGTATAAGGATGGCTCCACTTGCCTTCGCACCTCTCCTATAATAAGCTTTTCCATTGATTTCATGACATGCACTTTGTGAAAGTGTGTGGAGCTAGAGACAGTCTGAAAGGAAGGATCGTATATTGATATGCCACGCCCTTGAAGGCGAATCTTAAGAATCGCCTGTGTTGGGAGGCTATCTGGATGGGGAAGTAAGAATCTTTCAGATCCAGAGAGAAGAACCAATCCTCTTGGCACACTTGCAAGAGATTTGTTTCAAAGTAGTCATCCTGAACGTCCATTTCATAAGGGCGTGGTTCAGGTGTCTGAGATAGAGGATGGGCCTGAGGCCGCCATCCTTCTTGGGGACAAGGAAGTAGCGGCTGTAAAAGCCTGACTCACTCTTGGCAGGCGGAACCATCTCCACGCCTCCTTTTGCCAGCAAATTCATCACCTCAGAGTGGAGGAAGCGCGGGGGTCTGCAAGCAAACTGATGTGTGTATCCTCGTTCTATTATCTCCCAAACCCCTTTTGACACTCTGGGGATGGCTTCTGTGTGGCTTCCTCAGCCCGTGTGGCAAGGGGTTGGATTGGTCTAAGTGACAGGCTACTGTGTAGGGACCTGATGCTCAAGGTGCCGAGCTGCTAGCACCACATTCAGCTGAGCACTGTCAGCACTGTGCTTGCTCTTGCATAAAGAAATGGGGACTCCCTTTACTGCGGGGGGTGGGGGGGTGAGACACACAGGAAATAGACCGGTGTGAGCTCACTTAGTTCCACTCAATCAGCCCTGCGATTCCATTGTTTCCTTGTTTTGAGATAAAGATAATGGTGGAGAACGAGGGGAGGAGCCATTTTCCAGAGAAAGCTGCCGTAGTGAGAGCACTCATTCTCAATGAACGTGGCTTGCAGGGACAGAGCTGGCAAGTGACGCGCTCAGAGGTTCAACATTTTAAAACCAGATGCCTGTGAAAAATGCTCTTTAAGAAAATAGTTATATGAGTTTTACTTGATAGTCATAGGGGAGAACGTCATACATAAATGAGCTGCTAGCGCATTGAGCTGAGTGCTGTCAGTGCTGTGCTTGCTCTCGCAGTGTGCAAAGAGCTGGGAAATCCCCTTGCTGCAGGAAGGATGAGACACGTGGGAAATAGACCAGCGTGAGCTCACCTAGTCCCATTCAATCAGCATTGTGATTCAGTTGTTTCTTTATCTCATGCTAGAGAGAAAGAGAACAGTGGAGAATGAGGGGAGGGGCTGCTGCCTTATGTGAACACAGTGAGGTGAGACTCACGCTCTCGAAGTGAGAGTGTCCATCTTCAATGGATGTGTTAATAGGAGTTAAAAAAAAAAAAGTTATAGGAAAGTTATAGGAGAGAACATCATGTCATAGAGCTGTCAATGCTGTATTCAGCTGAGCACTGTCAGTGTAGTACTCGTCCTCACAATGCCAGCAGCACCAGGAAATCCCCTGCTGCAGGAAGAGTGAAACACGCGGGGTACAGACCGGCAAGAGCTCACTTAGTCCCGTTCGCTCTGCCCTGTGACCCATTGTTTCTTCATCTCAGCTTGAGAGAAAGAGAACAGTGGAGAATGAGGAGCCACAAGGAGCCACTGCAGTCCATGAATGCAAGTGACGGGAGTGCTCAGAGGTTTGGCATTTTACAACAAACACCAGTGAAAAGATGCTCTTTCATAGTGAATATGTTCCATGAGTCTCACCTGAGTCGTAGGGGAGAATGTCATGTCATAATTAGCTGAGCTGTAATCAGCTGAGCGCTGTCAGCATTGAGCTCGCTCTCGGCCACTCGTAGTGAGAGTGCTCGTCCTCAATAAATGCGGCTTGTGGGGGCGGAGCCGGCAAGTGACACACTCAGAGGTTCGCTCTTATATAAAATATGCTCTTTTAGAGAAATAAACTCTGTATACTCACAGAAGCAGGGGAGTGTCATTCTTAGAAATGCATCGGGCAATTGTTGAGGTCACAGCACAACATACTTTACTACACAAAAGAAATGAAGCAGGCAAGATAGATGGGGCATAGTTTACAAACTGTTTCATTGAGATATAATCACATCATAACTTTTTTTTTAGAGGTCAGGAGTGCATAAGACGGACGAGGAATCATTCTGCCTGACTGAACCTCTTGCAGTCACTTAATATCAATAAATCAGCCCTGGAGAAGGAGGTCGTCCCTTTTGACTGTATATCTCCCCTGATCTGCGAGTCAGTCCACCCAGCCATGTGGCACAGATGCAACATTAATTATCATAAAACCATTGGCCATGTGCAGGGACTTCAAAGTGCCTAAACATCAGTCTGAGCGACTGCAGAGAGCCTCAGTGTGACTAATGAGCTAGCCAAGTAAAAACAACAGCAAGAGGCCAAGTGTTGGAAAACCTTCCCTAGTGAAGCAAAATCAATAAAGTAAACTGTTTTCAGTGTGGGAGGAATATTTTCTTTTCTTTTTTTTTTTTTTAATAATGCTATTCATGTCTCTCTAGCAGTGGTGTTGACTTAGTCAACATAAAACACATTTAAACATTTCTGAGTATAATGTCTGTCTACTGTATACACTTTTTCCATTTATGTTAAAGGTGGGGTAAAGTCATTTTTCAAAAACACTGTTTGGAAGTTAGTCAGGCTGACACTAACAACAACAACGTGTAACTAATCAGCATTAGGGAGCGTATGATGGTCGAGAAGAGAGAACAAGCATGAAGGAGATTTGAAGGAAAAAAAGAGAGATGCAGAAACAGAGATGAAACAAATAAAAAAAAAGAGCTCAAAAGAATGTTACTGGAATGAAGGTTTATGACTAGGCAAGCAATTTAGGACACACGTTAAGATTAGAAAAGCTTTCCAGCTGTTACAAATTTGCTGTGTTTGGACTCTTATGTTATGTTGTGTTTTGCGTTTATAGTTCATATTAAGTTTTCCAGGTGCTTCCTATTTGCCACACCCCCTTATTACCTTGTTTAGTTGGCTTTCCCTGAGTATTTATAGTCCTTGTGTTCATTCATGGTTATGAGTCGTTAACGTTTGTTTGTATGTTGTGATTCATGTTTCTTTTCTAAGCCTTATCATTAAATTGCTTCTGCACGTAGATCCACTCCTTCGTTTGCTCATCTCACATCCGAACGTTACACCAGCACTAGAGAGAGCTAAGTGGGAAGGCCTGAAAACAGACATGGAGGCTGCTTTGATTCCGCTTCACATGTGAGTAACACTGGGTTTGAGTGTCATTGATTGTCTGGAGCTGCTGTGCTGTTGACAACTAACAACAAACTCTTATTTGTATTTACTCTTGTGTACTGTACGTTCATTTTTTGTGCTTCCTTGTCGTTCGTTCTTCATCGGGGCTTTATTTTTTGTGAAGCATTATTTTGTTGCGCGTCAGCTGTGATAAACAGACATCCACTCTCACATTGCATGTGTAACCGTGGCCAGATAGTGAGAGTTGTGCAGGTAAACTACTGCGCATTGACGACCACTTGAGAATGTGGTGTTTGTGCGTCATTGTTAGTGCTCTCACCTTGCCTGCCAGCAGCGATCAAGCCAGGGTTCAAGACTGAGTCTGAGCAGGTTGGTTAGGATTGGAGGGTGAGTTTTGGAGAAAATGAGTCCAGATGAAACAAATCCCATAATTGATAACATCTGGCTTTAACACTAGAAATGCTACCGGGTAAAATTTACCCGTGGCTGTCTTTCAAATGTACATAACCGATTTTAAATAAAATATCCCAATCTTCCAGTCATTGACTTACACTAAAAATTGACTGTTATGTGTGTTATTTGCAATGTTATTTGCAGTGTTAGTTTTCATCTCTACTGCGACATAGGTCTAAGTAAAATGGCTTCTGGTACAAGAACAAATGTAGGGTGGGACTTGATTTCATCCATAGAAGAATCAGAATTGATTTGATGGTTGGATGGTTGTGGACTATTGGTGGATCTGTTTGTCAAGTGTTCATGAGTGACAGGTTGTGTCTGGTCCGCTCCTCTGTAGCGTCGAGTCAGTAAAGAGGGAGTGTGCGTGTGACCAGAGTGATCTTCTTTGCCCTTTTTCTCACTCTGGATAAGTACAGTTCTTGGAGAGTGGGGAGGGTTGTGCCAATGATTCGCTCAGCAGACCGGACTACCCTCTGTAGTCTTCTGAGGTCAGATTTGGTAGCTGAGCTGAACCAGACGGTAATTGAAGTGCAGAGGATGGATTCAATGATGGCAGAGTAGAACTGTTTCAGCAGCTCCTGTGGTAGGTTGAACTTCCTCAGCTGGCGAAGGAAGTACAACCTCTGCTGGGCCTTTTTCACAATGGACTCGATGTGGTTGTCCCACTTCAGGTCCTGGGAGATGGTGGTGCCCAGGAACCTGAATGACTCCACTGCAGTCAAAGTGCTGTTCATGATGGTGAGTGGGGGGAGAGCAGGTGGGTTTTTCCTGAAGTCCACGATCATCTCCACTGTCTTGAGCGTGTTGAGCTCCAGGTTGTTAAGACTGCACCAGACAGCCAGCTGTTCAACCTCCAGTCTGTAAGCAGACTCGTCACCGTCCTGGATGAGGCCGATCAGTGTGGTGTCATCCGCAAACTTCAGGAGCTTGACAGAGGGGTCTTTAGAGGTGCAGTCGTTGGTGTAGAGGGAGAAGAGCAGTGGGGAGAGCACACAGCCCTGAGGGGCGCCGGTGCTGATGGTGAGGGTGCTGGATGAGAATTTCCCCAGCCTCACTAGCTGCTGCCTGTCTGTCAGGAAGCTGGTGATCCACTGACAGACAGAGGTGGGCACGGAGAGCTGAGTTAGTTTAGGCTGGAGGAGTGATGGGACAATGGTGTTAAAAGCAGAGCTGAAGTCCACAAACAGGATCCTCACATAAGACCCTGGTCTGTCCAGATGCTGGAGAACATAATGCAGTCCCATATTGACTGCATCATCCACAGACCTGTTTGCTCGGTAAGCAAACTGCAGCAAACTTCATCCATAGGGAATTGATTTGATGGTTGGATGGTTGTGGCTATTGGTGGATCTCATGTGAGTGACAGGTTGTCCCGCCCTCAAGTCAGTAAACGTGACATCAGAACAGAAATTCTGCAAGAGGGAGGGGAAGTGATTTTGATTAAAGATTATGAGACACATGAATTAAAAAAAAAAAAAAAAAAAAAAAAAAAAAGATGTGCATAGAAAAATCATGTACAATAAATACTGAACTATAAAATACTGTTAAAAAAAAACAACAACAACAAAACTCTGGTAACTTTAAGAATAGCTGTGAGACTGTGTTGGAGTAACCCTGCTTGGCTAAAAATCATTATCCCTTTCCCCCTAATTAATACATTTTGTTAAGTAATTATTTGTAAATCAAATTACTTTAAGCGAATCAATGTATTTACATGTGAATTGTCTATTGTACAACCCTGTGGGAAGTGCTTCAGATAGATGCAGTTTCTATGCACTGCAGTATTGCGTTTTTGCAGTATTGGTTTATCGTGTTTACGCAGCACATCTCAAGAGCAGCTTACATGCCTCTTTTCTAGTGTATCTTTAAAATTGTCTTTAATTCACATCATAAATCACATTAAAGTCCATAATTGGTGGAAGCACATGAAAGATGCCCTGTGTCTGGGATGGCCACATCTTCAGGGTTTATCAGGCATTTCTGCTAATGAGATCACTCTCATGAGAGACCTTTCGTAATTACAATTATCTCAGGAATTTAAACCTTACAAACCTTAACTTGACCCTTAACTTGTGTGTGTGTGTGTATATATATATATATATATATATATATATATATATATATATATATATATATATATATATATATATATATATATATATATATATATATATACACACTGTATTGCCAAAAGTATTGGGACACCCCTCCAAATCACTGAATTCAGGTGTTCCAATCACTTCCATGGCCACAGATGTATAAAATCAAGCACCTAGGCATGCAGACTGCTTCTACAAACATTTGTGAAAGAATGGGTCTCTCTCAAGAGCTCAGTGAATTCAAGGGTGGTACCGATAGGTTGCCACCTGTGCAATAAGTCCATTTGTGAAATTTCCTCACTACTAAATATTCCACTGTCAACTGTTAGTGGTATCATAACAAAATGGAAGCAATTAGGAACTAAAGCAACTCAGCCACAAAGTGGTAGGCCACATACAATCACATAGCGGGGTCAGCGCCTGCTGCACAGTGTGCAGAAGTCACCAACTTTCTGCAGAGTCAATAGCTACAGACCTCCAAACTTCATGTGGCCTTCAGATTAGCTCAAGAACAGTGCGTAGAGAGCTTCATGGAATGGGTTTCCTGCATCCAAGCCTTACATCACCAAGTGCAATGCAAAGTGTTGGATGCAGTAGTGTAAAGCACGCCGCCACTGGGCTCTAGAGCAGTAGAGACGTGTTCCCTGGAGTGGCGAATCACGCTTCTCTGTCTGGCAATCCGATGGACGAGTTGGTGAACCAAATCCTGAAATGATGGCATGACTAAATCGACCATATGCGACTGTTATTATCTTGATATGTGATTATGTTACTGTGAAAATATATATATACACACACTGAACAAAATTATAAACGCAACACTTTTGTTTTTGCCAACATTTTTCATGAGCTGAACTCAAAGATCTAAGACTTTTTCTATGTACACAAAAGGCCTATTTCTCTCAAATACTGTTTACAAATCTGTCTAAATCTGTGTAAGTGAGCACTTCTCCTTTGCCGAGATAATCCATCCACCTCACAGGTGTGGCATATCAAGATGCTGATTAGACAGCATGATTATTGCTCAGGTGTGCCTTAGGCTGGCCACAATAAAAGATCACAATTGTGCAGTTTTACTGTATTGGGGGGGTCCGGGGGGTCCGAAAACCAGTCAGTATCTGGTGTGTCCACCATTTGCCTCACGCAGTGCAATACATTTCCTTCGCATAGAGTTGATCAGGTTGTTGATCGCGGCCTGTGGAATGTTGGTCCACTCCTCTTCAATAACTGTGCGAAGTTGCTGGATATTGGCAGGAACTGGAACATGCTGTCATATACACCGATCCAGAGCAACCCAAACATGCTCAATGGGTGACATGTCCGGTGAGTATGCTGGTCATGCAAGAACTGGGATGTTTTCAGCTTCCAGGAATTGTGTACAGATCCTTGCAACATGGGGCCGTGCATTATCATGCTGCAACATGAGGTGATGGTTGTGGATGAATGGCACAGTAACGGGCCTCAGGATCTCATCACGGTATCTCTGTGCATTCAAAAAACCATCAATAAAATGCAGCTGTGTTCGTTGTCCATAACATATGCCTGCCCATACCATAACCCCACCACCACGGGCCACTCGATCCACACAAAGCCATACACACTGTCTGCCATCTGCCCTGTACAGTGAAAACCAGGATTCATCCATGAAGAGAACACCTCTCCAAAGTGCCAGACGCCATTGAATGTGAGCATTTGCCCACTCAAGTTGGTTAGGACGACGAACTGCAGTCAGGTCAAGACCCCGATGAGGAAGACGAGCATGCAGATGAGCTTCCCTGAGACGGTTTCTGACAGTTTGTGCACAAATTATTTGGTTATGCAAACCAATTGTTGCAGCAGCTGTCCGGGTGGCTGGTCTCAGACGATCTTGGAGGTGAAGATGTTGGATGTGGAGGTCCTAGGCTAGTGTGGTTACACATGGTCTGCGGTTGTGAGGCCAGTTGGATGTACTGCCAAATTCTCTGAAACGCCTTTGGAGATGGCTTATGGTAGAGAAATTAACATTCAATTCACAAGCAACAGCTCTGGTGGACATTCCTGCAGTCAGCATGCCAATTGCACAATCCCTCAAAACTTGCGACATCTGTGGCATTGTGCTGTGTGACAAAACTACACATTTTAGAGTGGCCTTTTATTGTGGCCAGCCTAAGGCACACCTGTGCAATAATCATGCTGTCTAATCAGCATCTTGATATGCCACACCTGTGAGGTGGATGGATTATCTCGGCAAAGGAGAAGTGCTCACTAATACAGATTTAGACTGATTTGTGAACAATATTTGAGAGAAATAGGCCTTTTGTGTACATAGAAAAAGTCTTAGATCTTTGAGTTCAGCTCAAGAAAAATGGGGGCAAAAACAAAAGTGTTGTGTTTATAATTTTGTTCAGTGTAAATTTAAAATGCAGTTTTGCTTCCCTAAATTCAAATTCTGTTTAAATCAGGAACTGGGTTAGAATTTAAAAGTTTAATTATCTCAAAACCCTGATGTGGAGAGTTCTAAATCAGTCACTCATGAGGTTCTATTCCAATTCAGATATTGCCATAGAAGGCAGCAGCTGACAGCAGGACAGATTAGTAAGGTTTTGGAACAGAGCCCATGTGTGAGAGACGCGCGTGTGTTGAGGTACTTGTAAGCAGCTCTGATTAAAGAGACGTTGGATGTCATTCTACTAGGCAGACCTATGGGACAGCTGCCAATATAAGCCCATCCCCAGGGGTGTTGAAACAGAGATAGCAGTCAGTAACTGACACAAAGTGCATGGCAGTAGAGGGCTTCTTTGAAGGACAAAGGTTGGAGTTGTGCGGCATTGTGATAAACATCCTGGCAGTCACAGTGTGAGATGTGAATTGTTCCTGACTGAGAGATCGACTGCAATGTTACAGCACTTTTCTTTTCTTTTCCTCATTTATATCTAGCATTTGGACACACTTAAGCTGATATTCTAATATTAGTGGAACTGCAAAAAAAAAAAAAAAAAAAAAAGAATTCTGATGAGATATGTTTAAATTAAGGCTATCTGTTAACAAAAAATAATAATAATAATAATAATAATAATAATGAAACTAATTACATGATGTGCCAATTAAGTGAAATTAATTAAAAGTTTTTTCTCATTAAATTATTATGTGAATGAACTGAAAAGATATTAAACTGGCTTACTAGAATATATATATATATATATATATATATATATATTTTTTTTTTTTTTTAATTTCATTTAATTGAACATAAGTTCAATGTGCTCCCCAAAAAATGTTAAATTAATTTAAGTCATTAAAATCTGAATAAATTGTGTCATGTATTTTATGAGAAAATATATGGCACTGGCCTTGTTGAGGTCTAAATTCACACTGGGATAATAGCCACATGTCTGCTTCTAACCTGCAAAGATATTATTATTATTATTATTATTATTTTATTTTTTTATTTTTTTTGGTCATACTATTAATAGTCAGTAAGGTAACTGTTGTAGTGGTTATGTTTAGGTATGGGTAGGATTAAGGGATATAGAATAAAGCCCTATTCGGACGGGATTAGTTTTACATGGGGAGGTGGGGGTAAAGTAATGATTACCAGAGCTTCTCAGTGATTTTAGTCCCGTCCGAATGTGCCATCTCGGTAATCATTACGGACAATGTCAGTAAAGATTACGGCGACTTTTACCTTCTGTAAAAAGGTCTGGAAAAATGACCTCAGGTAATACTAATCCAGTTCGAATAGACCCGCTGTAAATATGTATGGTAAAATTCCGTCATTTCCTGTTTAAAAGTAGTTTTCTGCGCATTTTTCAAGCATGGAAGCACTTGAAGATACATTCATTTGTGTTGTAGGTGGTGGGACAAGTCTGTGGCAAACCTCAAGTATTTTCTACATACCATTCAGAGCAAAAAGAAGATAGAAGCAATTGTCAGAGGCACAAAACTAATTTTATCTTTAGCTAAGTGCCTATTACCATCATAATCCAATCAGAATTTAATTAATAAATCGGACCTAACTGTTATTTATAGTAACAGTATTCACATATTATATGTGTTTTCGCACATTGTATCAGGATGCAATGTATACCCACATGACGACAGGGAGGTGATGGCGGTGCGTAAATCGAGTTACCCCTCCCACTTCTGCTAGTTTTACTGAGAA
Organism: Megalobrama amblycephala; assembly: GCF_018812025.1. Taxonomy (NCBI): domain Eukaryota; kingdom Metazoa; phylum Chordata; class Actinopteri; order Cypriniformes; family Xenocyprididae; genus Megalobrama; species Megalobrama amblycephala. Next base: position 40,533,442 of record NC_063045.1, on the reverse strand, counting down.
TTGGTCAATTAATATTACAGACATCCTGAGGTAAAATTACTTTACTCCACCTCCCCACGTAAAACTAATCCCGCCCGAATAGGGCTTAAGGTATTAATATGTGCTTTATAAGTACTAATAAGCATCCAATATGCTAGTAATATGCAAGCTATTAAGCAACTAGTTAATAGTGAGAATTGGTCCCCAAACTAAAGTGTTACTCCTTTTTATAATAAAATAAACATTATTCAATACTTTTTGCAATCTCCATTTGCCAATTTAACAGCTCTGAGTTCTCACCCATAATGCCTGATGAGGTTTCAGAACACCTGACAAGAGATCAGAGACCATTCCTCTAAAACGAATCTCTCCAGATTCTTCAGATTCCCAGGTCCATGACGGTGCCTCTTTTCAGTTCACCCCACTCATCTTCATAGGGTTCAGGTCAGGGGTCCAGAATCACCATGGCAGAAGGTTCATTTTGTGCTCAGTGACTTATTTTTGTGTTGATTTTGATGTTTGTTTTGAATAATTTTCCTGATGGAAGATCCAACCACAGCCCATTATAAGATTTCTAGAATAGGGGGTCAGATATTTATTTTTTACCTGTTCATATCTGATAGAATTCATGATGCCATGTATCTGAACAAGATATCCAGGACCTCTAGCAGAAAAAAAGGACACAAAATTAGAGATCCTGCAGTACTAATCTCTGTGTGTACCCATACCAAAGCTGTTTGATGTTTTTGTTTTTTGTTTTGTTTTTTAATTATTTTTTAATCTAAGCTTCTTTTTTGACCCCAAGACTCCAGCTGTGATCCTTGGAGCGTATTTGGCCAATCAAACTATCCTCCACACCATGCAATAAAACAATATAGACACATGACCTCTTCCAGGCTGATTCATAACATGTTGATTGGAATTTTTTAATTACTGACCTGATGGTGGAAATGACTTTCTATTTTGTGAAGCTCAACAATCTTTTGCTGCACATCAGAAATATATGTGCTCATCTAGAAGGGAGAAAGAACTCTTTCCGACAACAAGAGTCAAATTAACAGCTTAAGTTGTTTCATATTTCATCATCCAACGCAGAAGATATTGATTATGACTTCGGACCAAACCATCAAGGATTTCTCCTCAGCCTGCAGACCCAATGCTCCTCAACAGAGTAAAGACATTTTGCAAGTATCATACATTTGAACACTAAACAGCGATTTAGTACTAATTTGTGAACCAACTTTGTTGTCAAAGGTGCTTTATTACTGAGAAAACAGATGGTCTTTTTCAGATTGTTTTTGACTTTTTCCTATTGCTCCATTTCCTGTCCCACTTCCGGTTCCACTCTATCATTGCTCATTTTTACCTATGTATGTGTGTGACCTGTGTGTATGTTACGTGTTTGTTAGTTTAGTTATGGGTTCATGATTTAGTTAATAATGTACATGTTTTTATATAGTCAGATATTTTCTTTCAGCTGCCTTCTCAAACTTTCACTGCAGCCATAGTGTTTTTTCCCGCTTTGTAAATGCATTTTATTTCATGATATTTTTCATAACGATCTCTTAATCCTCAGAATATGTAGCAAATTAACTCAAAGGGGAAATATTAATAATTATTAATAACTCAATATGATTTATTAATTATGATTAATCATGAATATGTAAATCTGCTAATCAGATTTACTGGATATAGCTACATTAATCTTAATATTACAATCAATTAACCTGTTGTCAAGGCAACACTTAGTGTTGATTGTTTAACAATTCTAAGAAATTTTCATTTCCAGGTTATGAAAATAACATTCTTATCGCACCGTGCTACTTAGAGCATAGGTTCAGGTCTATATCACTTAAGAGGCAATTCATTAGCAGATGGAGTCAGAACCAAACATGTATTGTGCACAATCTTTATTAACTAACTCACAAACACATAACTAAACTAACAAACACATAACATAACATAACATAACATAACATAACATAACATAACATAACATAACATAACATAACATAACATACACAAAGGGTCACACACATATGTAGGTCAGAATGAGTAATGATAGAGTTGAACCGGAAGAGGTACTGTTACTAGAGCTATAGGAAAGTCAAAGACACCCTGGAAAGGACTCATCAGTTTCTTTTAGCAATAGCAAAGGTAAGTCTTAAAAATCAATACTAAATCGCTGTTTAGCATTAAAATGTACGATACTTGCAATGTGCCCTTAGGCTGAGGAGCGTCGGACCTGCAGGTTGAGGATAAATCTTGAGGTTATCGTCTGAAGTTGTTGCCAGTCTGTTGGGTGATGAGCACATGGCTGGGTGTTGTAGGCCGGGCCTAGAGAGGCCGGCCGCGAGGAGACCTGTTCAGTTGTCCAGAAGCAAGGAAGAAGAGCGGGAGTGGCACTGTTCGCTGGTTTTTAACCTCTGGTCAAAGTCCAACCTCTTAGGAATGATGGGGGCCAATGAAGATGTTGTATTTCTGGGTGACACACACCCCCTTGTCAGGGCTTTTATTACCAAGTAAGATTAAACTGGCTGAGCTTTGAAGAAGAACTATTAAAGCTTCTTGTAATACTTATGCCTTGTGCAGGTATGGACATACCGCATACACAAGCATTTAAATCTGCTCGATACGAACCCATAGACACCAAACATGGCATAATTGAAGTTACCTTGCAGGTCATAACATTTAAAAATCATAAAACATGTAAATACAATGGGTACAATACAACAACAGCAATAATGGATCCCATTTCCTGGGAATATGTATGTAGAGAATAGTCTGTCTATAAATTAATGCAGTAACGTCTTTGTTCTGTGTGGAAAATGCAGGGAAGATGCAGATTTCCTGTGTCTCTTCTCTGTTCTCAATGTGGCAGCACATTCCTCAGTGCAATAAACTTCTCAGGGGATGGGGACAGTCAAATCCCAGAGTGAGCTTAAAACTATTGGTGAACTAACAAATAATTGTGTCTGATTTGTCTCAGTCATTACAGAATAGAAGTGAATTGCACGGCTCTCTCGCGAGAAGTGAATCAAGCGGTTCAATCCATGTTCTGTGTGATTGGCTGTTTGCCGCACGTGTCACACTTTCAGATGTAAGTGCTTCAGAGTTAAATCGCAAACTCTGGATTAATCCTGAGTTGACAGAGAACATTTATACCAAGCACTGTGAGCCCATCCAGCCTGACAGTCTCCAACAGTCTTTTTTTGGTAAAAGCAGATAACTCCACATTTCATGTTTCAGAGTTAAACAAAACCAAGTAATTGCTTTTTTACTGCATTTAAAACACCCAAACACACGTGTGCACATACACACACCACTCACACACTAACAGATGGGCCAGGGGCATTTTTTTTTTTTTTTTTTTTTTTTTTTTATTAGGTCGATAGGGCGATGCACCACCAAAGTGAGAAAGGGACTGATTTTTTTCAATCACATTCAACCACAGTGTTACACTAGCTGTTACTGCTCTAGACTTTTTGTTCTGCCTCTGAATATATAGTCCAATCAGCATCAAGTCACCTTCTGTGGAGTACATTTTTCTAAAAATATTTGTTTGAATATTTTTTGTTGTTGGCGAACATAAATGTGCCAAATGTAGAATTTCAAACCTATAACTAATTTTTATTATCATTTTTATAATAGCAGTAACTATTGTAGGGTAATCAGAATAGCCTAATAATTAGTCTGTGCTTTTGTTTTTACTTATTTTCATTTTTGGTTTAGTGAATTTAACTTCTGCTTTAAAAAAACATTTTGTTTTTAGATTGTAGTGTTACAATGTTAGAATGTAGGTCTAATGTGATTTGACCCCCTTTTGTTGCACAAAATATAGCATAGACTACACGGTTACATTCACTATGTTTGTTTGCATAGCCTTTAATAAGAACATTGTTTGTAGGACAATATTGGGCAGAATGTTAAATAACATTTTTAGTGAAATAACATTTTTAAAATTAAATACAGATTTAAAAAAAAAAAAAAAGTTAGGAAAAATTTACAAAATACTGAGATTATACATAACCATTGAACCCAAAAATACAGAGAGATTTTTTTTTTAGCCATATTGACCAGCCCTACATTGTGGTATGCTTTAAATGCTGAATTTTCCATGATTTAGCTAAGCAGTAATGATAGATTATTATATCACTTGTTAAAGGTGCTAAAGAGGATCTTTTCGTTGACTGAGAAACCAAAGACTGTTACTGAGTTTTTGAAATGAGCGCATGCGTAAGAACAACCCCCCTCCTTCACAGCTCATTTCAAGGGAACGCCTCCCAAAACTCGTGCACGAGTGTTGGAACACGAGTGTTTACCACCGGCATTCTCTGTGTCGTGTTAGTGGATTCATTATGTTGGACTCACCGCAGGTAACTCATAATCTGCAGATGTTATTCCTGTCTCCTGACAAAAAACATTGCATGCAGCGCCTGTGGAGTGTGGAAAGTTACTGGAGCGCGCAGCCGCGCACGTCTCGCATAAGGACCGTCATGGCAGTGATTGGCAAGCCAGAGGGCCAATCCACGCACGTCTCTCACAAGGAACGTCACGGCAGTGATTGACAAGCCAGAGGGCCAATCGTTTACGCGATGATCGCGTAAACGATTGGCTGATGTTTTTAAGGCCCTATCTCGTGCACAGATGATGTATATTAATATTATTCCTTTCAGTGCACCTAATAAATAGTCTTTTATCAGTTAGTAAAGACAGTTTCAAGTAATATTGCAAAAATGTATAAAACAAAACATCCTCTTTAGCACCTTTAAATGGTTATTAACAATTACATTCAGTGCTGCATTTCTAATTGTTTTTTTTGTTTTTTTAGCACCAGCTGCCACTGAGATGGGCACACCTATACACACACACAGAAGCATTCACGCACACTCACACACACACAAACGCAAAAGGACAACCAAGGGTTCAGCATGTAAGATGTGTATGGTGTACAAGGAATTGCAGTCGAAATTATAAATCCTTTTAGTCAGCTTTGAGGAAACTCCCCTCAGCAAGCGCGTCTTTTTGAAGTTACAAGCAGCCTTGTCACCTGACCTGAATACTGTGCGCTGATTCGCTAAAACTGACTTATAGGGTTGTGTTTACAAACAGCTAGGGTGCTTGTCAGTTTCTGCTGTTAAAACTTGAACTCGCGATGCCTTGACAGTGGACAATACTGCTTTTGTGACAAAATGGATTTAGGGTTCAGAATGTGCTATATATGGAGAATAACGCACGGCAGTCAGTTATTTTTTATTTATTTATTTTTTTTTTTTTCTTGGCATTTATTGGTTTTTGCAAATGAACTCTTCTTATATACTTAAACTATTACATACAGTGGGTCGCTAGCGACCCTATATAATGTAGATGTTTAACTTTTTATTTCTTGTTATATTGTTTATAATTAATTTAGGTATACTAAGAAGGTTGATGTTTAACTTTAAAAAATGAACGAGGGTGTGGGGAGGGGTTGGGTTGGGTTGGGCTAATGAATGACGTCCAAGATCGATAAAGACCAGAGGTATGCATTTAAGGGTTAAGGTTGAAATGTTCAGTCACTTTTCTGCTGCCAGGTCTTTAAGGTACGAAAATAAACTTAAATATTAAATAACTGAAATATTAACTGTAGTAAAAACAAAGCCCTAAAATGAAAGCTTTCAAGTGCAGCACTTAGTACAAACAGAATTAGCTGATATATTACGACATTAAGTGCCCTCTCCGAAACATTGCATCTACCTCTCACATAAACAAATGCGTATGATTTATTTTGACTGACTCCATCAAAGTGGAAATAAGGTCATTGAATCTCTGAAACTGCAGCACGAAAGAGCTTGAAGGCAGGTATACAGCTTTCCATAAAATTAAGACAGAAAAAAAAAGAAAAAAAAGGGGGGGGAAAAGACATCCTTATCAGGTTTGGAACAGCCTTGACATTTTTATCTTTCAGCTTGTGACAGATAGATACCCTGTATCAAATGTCTGTGGATTTTTTTTTTTTTTACCAGCTTGAGGATCAAGCTTAATAATGATCTGGTTTAGGCATTAGCATTGACTGAGAAAGCTCTCTTCACACAGCTTTATACAATTTAATCTTTGAGTTAGAATCCATTTAAGATATTTGTTGTCACATCTGTCAAGTAGAATCTTGTTAAAGCGAATGATCAGTCTTGCACATATTTGACCCTGACAGAAAATGCAAAACATTCATCTCAAATGCATCTCCGTCAAGCACTTTTGATCACCACTAAAGATAAATTCTGTAGCTCAAACAGTAGAGCATGGCACTAGAAACGCATGGTCATGGATTCAATTCACAGGGAATACAAATGATAAAACATAGCTTGAATGCAATGTCAGTCTTCCAAAGCCAGAAATGCGAATACACCAGGACACATCAGTTTCTGACTACCTCTAAATGAAGACTGAGTGATTGGATAACAAAATGTTCCAGATAGATATATATTGTATGTAGCACTGTCCACTTGTGCGTTGGCAAAAAAGTATAATATATATATATATATATAAAGGGGCTGTACAAGCCATAATTCACTGAGCCATGGCACTATGGCACTCTCACATAGGGTTGTCATGATACAATAAAAATGTCTTACGATACTATACCAGCTAAAGTATCACGATACCAAGTAGTATCGCGATATCATGCAGTATACAAAATGAACCAAACTTTCATAAAAACATGAAAACAGACCAGATTTTTCTCTGAATACTTCATTAATGAGAATGAATAACAGGCTTTTATTACCAATCAAATGAATCATTGTAAACAAAATTCATCTTAGCACTGCACAGCATTTATGCATTTACACTTCAATTACAATTGCATAAATAATGTTATGATATGAATGTTTCAAATATAAAAATTTGAATATAGAAATAAAAATGTTGGCGGAAAAAAATTATAGAATAGACCTACTTTTAGATGGGAGACTAAAGTCGCCAATAGGTGGCAGTAAGTGTTAATGATTAAGTCAATGAATCATTCAACCGATTCGTTCAAAACGGCTGATTCATTCAGGAACGATCTTAATGAATGGATTAGTGAGTCAGTGAGTCGCCCAATTTGTTCAAAAACAGATTCATTTAGAAACGAAACAAAAACAGCGCTCTTGCTCGTGTCACGAACTATCAGGAGCATTTTTGCCAGCCTATCTTGAAATATCTAACCCTGACTGGAGAGCAGTATGTATATTAAAACATATAATACATTTATAATTATAAAATCACGATTGATATGATTGATAAGAATCGAGTGCAAACACGCTATAGCTTATTGATGAATGGAATTGCATTTGTCTGAATCGTGTTCGCAAAGATGTTTCTAGAAACAAACTATTTAATCTTTTCCAGAAGTGGCCAAATGAGCAACGGAAAAACTGTGAGAATTCATTATTATATAAAGATTTTATGATGTTAATTAAGTGAATTTCAGACCCTTTCTCCAGATAAAATGCACTGCGAACAACAACGTGCAAGTGCAACTTTATCTAAATGCAAAATTAACTGAAACATCAGAAAACAATAAGGCGCTAATTCTACAGAGCATTTACTACACAGGGCACAGCAGACAGTCAACGGCAGTCTCTTGTAATGTTTTTGCAGGCACGCATGTTCAATTGAAGTGTACCTGCTGCACATAGGCTACAACATTCCTTACGGTACTGACGATACTACCGTTTAAAAAATACAATGGCATCGCCAGTATTTTGAAGCTTTAGTATCGCGATACTACCGTAGTACCGGTACACCGAGCAACCCTACTCTCACACACTTACATTCTCCTTTCGCGTACATACATTTTTACTCTCACACACATACATTATTCTTTCACACACAGACTTTTCTACTCTCACACACACTTACATTCTCCTTTCACAAACATATATTTCTACTCTCATGTGACCGGGGATTTAAATTCACCACCAGGAACACATTTAGGGGTTCTATTTACTTTAAGTTTATTCATTTACTGGTTTAAAGAAAATAATTCACTATCAAAAGTGGCTTCTCAATTTAATTGAGAAGAAAGTTCACAAAACGATCAGGAAAAGCGAAACAAAATTCAGATAAACAAAATGAGAGCTTTCACAGAGCTGGTGATACAAATTAAAGGGGACCTATTATGCAAAATTCACTTTTGCATGGTGTTTGGCTATAAATGTGTGTTGGCAGTGTGTGTACACAATCTCCCTAGAAAGATAAAAATCCAACCACTCCTTTTTTTTTAATCCCCATAAATCATAAGCAGTGTCTCAGAATAAGCAATTTCTAGATCCCTGACAGTGTCACGTCACATTAGCCACAGGCCCCACCCACGAATGTTGACAGACACTGACGTTTTAACATAGAACTGCCCTGAGTGAGTTCACAGTGAGTTGTACAGTCCATCATTGCTGCACTGAAGAGAATATCTCCCAAGCGTTTAAGGTGTTCTGTAGCTGGATGGATTAATCCACATAGCTCTCTCCATTTACTCCCTAAATCTGAGCCGCTGAAGACGAGGTGGATTAATTTTGTTTTCGAAGAAAATTCTCCCTCAACTCTACCGAAATTCGTTTGTCTGCGCGAATCATTTCACACTGGACTTCTTTGTGAACGAATGTCAATACAAAGGGACAATACAAAACAGAGGTTGTGCTAAAAATGTGTTACTCAAGGATAGATCAGTAAACTATTCGTGATCCAGCTTACAGTCTCCAGAGTGATACTGGAAATGGCAGTAATGAAGGTGAGAGCACTTTATTACAGTTCATCGGAGTTGATTTACCAGTTTATTAAGCACCACCCGAAAAGGCACAAGGTCTTTATATATCTGTTTACTGTTAGTTGTAAAGAGTGTTTCTGTGTACTTCGCTGTGTATGTTGATGTTAATGCAAGGTAGATATTAGAGAAAGTTAGAGAAAGGTAAAGAAAGGAAAGGTAGAGAAAGTTTATGGATGATATTTTAATGTTTTATTTTAATGTTCACTTGTTTTATTAAGCTCTTACAGAGGTTTTCTAGAGAGAAAACGGAAGCTTCACCTTTTGTGTGAAGTACAATAAACATCATAAAACTCATCTGTAAAGTTTTGGCCATCATTCGGACGGGGTCCGGTACAACAGGCTTGTACTAATATAGTGGAAGAAGACTTGTCATACAGAATAAATTATAACCGTAATTGAACTAAACTATATGTGTTCTATCTCCATGCAGCATGTATTCGCAGTTTCTGACATTATAGTGTGTCCTGACTGACTCCTGTCACCGGAGAATCAGCTCTTGAAGCTCCGACCTCTTACCTCATTTGCATTTAAAGGACACACACTGAAACGGCACGTTTTTGCTCAACCCCAAAAAGTGGCAATTTTAACATGCCATAAAAAATTATCTGTTGGGTATTTTGAGCTAAAACTTCACATACACACTCTGGGGACATCAGAGACTAAATTTACATCTTGTAAAATGGGGCATAATAGGTCCCCTTTAAACCTCCTCACAGCTCCACATTACTCAAGAGTGCAATTTTTTTTTTAAATACAAAAAAAAAAATTAAAAAAAATCACTACACAAAAATCTCAGTGCAAAAAGATAGAAAATCAAAAATACAAGTCATGTAACACAATATCAAAGTGTTATCATACAATACAATACGACAATGGGAATACTGTACAAAAAGAACAAAACAACATAAGTACATTTTTATATTACCCACTTACATATCATTTGAGGGAAATGAGAGAAAATAACACTCACATCACAATGAGCTCCTACATAACACCACATTCACTTTACAAAAGCTGAAATCCCCAACATAATATTGTACACTGTGTAAAGAATCACATCAAATACAAATCACATGAAAAGCACAAAAACATTTGCAAAATGAAGTGTATAACATTTCTTAATGCTAAATGAACAGGCCAACATGGTGTTACGTTATATTGTAAATGACATAACTTTTCAAATATGACAGTTCTCCTAATTAACACAACAAAATATACATCCACAATTGGTATTGATCCAAAATATATTCATAAAACATTGTATTTTACCATGGATATTCACAAAAACTCCACAATTCCCAGAGATTGCGCATTGCTCGCAATCTCATAGATTTCCCAGTGTGAGAGCGCATGCACACTGTCTCATACACAATGCACAGTGCAACCTGCTGACGACTCCAGGAAAATACAGGTAACCACTGTTTATCATGACTTAATTCACTGAACATAATAAGAATAATGAAATAACAGATTTTAACATGCAAGGAGAGAAACAAATTTTAAGGTTATTTACCACCTTGTTACTCGCTTGCTTCTGTGTAAAGCTGGAACTAGTACTTCTCTCAAATCACTGTTACACGTCACCAGTCTCTAGCTCCTGCGAGGACCACACCATCATATTCTGCAGAGTCTCTACCAGTATCCGCTGATGCTCGTACTTGGTTATCTTCAGAGCTGTCACCTCCCAACTCCGAAGTAACTGGTGCCTCTGAGTCCATTGGAGTGTTTGCGGCCACCCCCACAGAGGGTTGCACAACCTCCTCTACCACCACAAAATCTGGATCAGACATCTCATCCATGATGACAGGCTGTATATCTGGCTGAGATTTGTCCTTACTCCTAGGCCTAGGAGTGGGCACAGCACCTGGATGCAACTCCGACCTGTGAACCCTCTTCGAGGGCCCTCCCTCTAAAGGTTCCACAGTGTAAGTTGTGCCTACAATTTCCACGACTCGGTACACAGTCGGGCTCCAGGCATCTTGAATTTTGTTCCTGCCTGGAGGCCGCTGGCACAGATATACCAACTCGCCCACACTGACCTGGGGACAAAATGTCTTCTCATTCAGACGAGTCATTCTCTCTAAAGCTTTCTCTTCTGAATACTCCCTAGCCTTCTCATGGGCATATCTCAATCTCTCTTGATGCACAGACAACCAGTCTCGTTTCCCCTCAGAGACTTCCTCACCACCCAACAACGCATCAATGTGCAGATGTGGTTGTACCCCAAAAAGAAGATAATAAGGGGAAAACCCTGTAGTTGCATGCAGAGTCACATTATATGCGTGGACTAACTCCGGAAAATACTCTGGCCAACGCCGCTTGTTCAGTGTTCAGTTGTACCGTTCACATTGGGCATTTCCTTGCTGCTTATAAGGGGTCATACAGGTCTTTTTTGCCCCATAGAGTCTGCACAGCTCGGCGATTACCTCACTTTCAAAGTTCCGACCTTGATCGGAGTGCAACCTTTCCGGGACGCCGTACTTCATAAACCACTCCTTTAACAAGACCTTTGCTGTGGTATTGGCCTTTTGGTCTTTTGTGGGAAATGCCTGTGTAAACTTTGAGAAAACATTGGTAACAGCCAAAACATTTTCACGCCCGTCAGAAGCAGGCTCTAAGACTGTAAAGTCCACCGCAATCACTTCCAGGGGTCTGAAAGCCAAAAATGCTCTCACTGGGGCATGAACTTGCTGAGGCATCTTTGTGAGGATGCACCATTGACACTTCTTTACCCATTCGTCCACATCCTCATACATACCAGACCAAAAACACCTCTGCTTCAACAACCCCAACATCCGTTCAATGCCCTGGTGCCCCAGATCGTCCTGCACACTTCGCAGCACTTGTTTCATTAAACACCCCGGCAACAACAGTTGCCAGCAGCTCTCCTCAGAAGGGTCATCTACTACTCGATATACAGCAACCCATTTTGTTCTTTTATGAGGCTCCACTGCTTCAGAAGGCATTTCACAGACCTGGACAGAGACTTTCTTTCCAGGTGAACTGGTTTCTTTTTCTGGTTTCTGTTTGTTGCTGCCACGCTGTTTGAGTTAGATCTCTGTCGAGTTGATTCCTAATTGCTTGTTTTTTCTCTAAAATTTAAATTTATAACCTATCATTCTCTCCTTTTACAGCAGGGGAACACATCCCCAACATTATTTTATTTAAATTGACTTAATATCGCTAGTTTTTATCTGACTTCCTGAACATTCGCTACTAGCTTTAGCCTGTTAGCAATAGCGGCGTGGTCACACTAGCATTTGAACTCTTCTCACTCATGATATTATTGTTCATCTATTCTAATGGCGAGTGTATCGGATGTGTCTCTACCTTTGAGTGCAGGTGAGGACACGTTCGAGATACTTTAGAACTCAGGATACTTTTGTTTTGCTGATACTCACCAATCCGTGGTAAGTTTGCAGTGAGAAATTAACGCTCCTGCTTCCTCTACGCCGTGTGTTTCTCTGCACAGGGCCCGAGCACCCAGAATGCGTTCATCCCAGCCCTTGTTCACTCCGGCGCCATAACACCAGGGACCTTGGTTTCTTCAGCAGTGGAAGGCGCGAGCCAGGCCTCGGACCAGGACCTCTCCCTCTCCGCCGCCCCTGGTCTTTGAGGTCTCGAAGAGGAGCCACTTCTCCCCTCTTCGCGAGGCGGAACACGGAGACTCTATTGTCCATCATGTCCACGCTACCACAATCAAAGGTAAGATGCGCATTCACTGTTTTCCTGGTGCTCGTGTTCTCGATGTTGCTGCGCAGGTACCCGCGATCCTGAATGATGATGAGAGCATCGGAGCTGTTGTTCTGCACGCGGGGGTGAATGACACCAGGCTGTGGCAGACGGAGGTGCTGAAGTAGGACTTCAGGAGCCTGATCGAGATGGTACGAGCCACATCGCCTGCAACGAGGATCATCGTATCTGGACCGCTTCCGACGTACCGACGTGGACGTGAAAGGTTCAGTAGATTATTTGCTTTAAATGAATGGTTAATGTCTTGGTGTAATGAACAGCAGCTGCTCTTTATAAATAATTGGAATCTTTTCTGGGAGCGACCTAGGCTCTTCCGTGCTGATGGCCTGCACCCCAGCAGAATCTGAGCTGATATTCTGTCGGAGAACATATCAAAGATGCTTCGCACCCTATGACTAGTAAGTCAAACCTCAAATCACAGTCTGTGTTCTGCCCACTTAATTGATAGAAATGTGAGTGTAGTACAGTCCATAGAAACTGTGTCTATTCCCCGAATAGTGAGGTTTAACAATAAAAATAAAGGATCTAGAAAAAATCTGATCGTGATCAAACCAGAAATTTGCGAAATTACTGAACAAAAACAGTTTCTAAAGCTAGGGCTACTAAACATTAGATCGCTGACACCTAAGGCAGTTATTATAAATGAAATGATCAAATATAATAGTCTTGATAATCTGACTTACTGAAACATGGCTTGAACCAAATGATTATTTCGGTCTTAATGAGTCTTGTCCACCTGGCTACTGTTATAAAAAAAAATGCCGTCTGATTGGCCATGGCGGTGGTGTTGCAACAATCTACAGAGATATTCTTAACGTTACTCAGAAAACAAACTACAGGTTTAATTCATTTGAAATTCTTGTGCTAAATGTTACACTCTCAGATATAAGTTAAAAGTCGCTACTATCTCTTGCTTTGGCTACTGTTTAAAGACCTCCAGGGCCTTATGTTGATTTCCTAAAAGAGTTTGCAGACTTTCTCTCAGACCTATTGGTCAATGTTGATAAAGCGCTGATTTTAACATTCATGTAGACAATACAAATGATGTATTAGGGGCTGCGTTTACAGATTTACTGAACTCCTTTGGGGTCCAACAAAACGTCACTGGACCCACTCACCGTTTTAATCATACACAAGATTTAATTATATCACATGGAATCAATCCTACTGATATAGAAATTCTACCGCAAAGTGATGTCACTGATCACTACCTTGTAACATGAGTACTGCATACTGATGATATTTGTCAAATTGCACCGCGATATCGACAAGGTAGAACAATTCTCCCAACAACTATAGATAAATTCACAAATAACCTGCCTGATCTGTCTCAGCTGCTCATTGTACCTAAACAAACAGATGAACTTTAGGATATGACTAGCAGTATGGGTACCATTTTCTCTAGTACATTAGATACTGTTGCACCCATGAGATTAAAAAAGGTTAGAGAGAAAAATACAGCACCATGGTACAACAGTATTACTCACGCTGTCAAAAGAGAAACTCATAATCTAGAATGCAAATGGAGACAAACTCGTTTAGAGGTCTTCAGAATCGTGTGGAAAGACTCTAAAAGCAGCCAGGACCGAGTATTTCCGCAAACTCATAGAAAATAACCAAAACAATCCAAGGTTCTTGTTTAGTACAGGGCTAGATTAACAAATAAACAGACATCACCGGAACAAAACATTTCATTACAGTTTAGTAGTGATGACTTTATGAATTTCTTTACTGAGAAAATCGAAAGCATCAGAAATACAATTATAAATGTGCAACCTTTGACAGCGTTTTATGATTCAGCCTCAATTATCGCCCCTCAAGAACAGTTGCAGCGCTTTACAACTATAGGGACAGGAAGAGCTAAATAAACTTATCATTGCATCTAAACCAACAACATGTTTATTAGATTCAACACCCACTAAACTACTGAAAAAATTGTTAACTGTACCAGAAGAGCCTCTTCTCAATATTATCAACACGTCTTTATCTCTAGGTCATTTCCCAAGACCGTTCAAGCTAGCAGTTATTAAGCCCCTCATTAAGAAGCTACATCCAAATGTATTGGCAATATACAGACACATTTCAAATCTTTCATTTACGTCTAAAATACTAGAAAAATGGTGTTGGTCCAATTGTGCTCCTTCTTGCAAAAAAAAATGCTATCTATGAAAAATTTCAGTCAGGATTCAGGTCTCATCGTAGCACAGAAACTGCGCTTGTTAAAATTACAAATTACTTACTTCTAGCTTCTGACCAAAGCTGTATCTCAATACTAGTGTTACTTGATCTTAGTTCTGCGTTTGACACTATAGATCATAAAATACTCCTAGATCGACTACAAAATTACACTGGTATTCAGGTACAGGCATTACGGTGGTTTAGGTCGTACCTATCAGACGGTCACAATTTTGTCTATTTAAACGGGGAAAAATCTAAGATAACGATAGTAAATTATGGAGTGCTGCAAGGATCTGTGTTAGGCCCTCTGCTATTTTCAATATATAACCTGCCACTTGGTGATATTATAAGAAAACATGGAATTGGTTTCCACTGCTATGCCGATGATACTCAGTTATATATTTCATCACGACCAGATGAAATCTCCAAATTATCCAATCTGACAGAGTGTGTTAAAGAAGTAAAACACTGAATGACTAGTAATTTTCTTCTATTAAATTCAGATAAGACTGAAGTATTACTTATTGGACCAAAAACCTGTACACAGAATCTCTCAGACTACAATTTGCATTTAGAACGATGTACTGTTACTTCATCCTCTAAAGATAAAGGCCTGAGGGTTTCCCATTCCGTGTAGATCTGGGCCAGCTGGTACAGTTATGGTTTCATTTTCCACTGTGGGGCTGATAACGGCCCCTCTTTGGAATGTAATACAAAAGCATCCATTGTTGGCTTGGTAACGTAATGGTTTACTGATGATAAGAGATGTAAATAACAATACCATACTGATTAGTTAACACTTCCTTAGTAGTCAACAGTAATGACATTGTAGAATTACCTATTAATGAAGAATTACCTATTAGTTCTTCAGTAATTCCTTATTAGTTTTGCAGTAAGTAAAAAACAATATTCTAAAGTGTTACCACACTGCCATCTGAACCCTGGTGCACACCAAAGAAGTGGAGAGACCCCTGAAAACATGGGTCTCGGGTCTTGGGTCTCAGGTCTCGATTCCAAACCAACTCTGGTGTGGTTCGAATGAAATATAAACACAATATGGACCAAATACATGTAAACAAGCCAAAAACAGGATATGATGTCACAAAATGCTACCCTAAAAGGACAGAATGCTCAATCATGCCTGTTTTTTCTCGTCATAGTCGCGATGTTGCCCGTCACAGTTTGGTATAGGCATCAGAACCGCATCTCCTCGCAGGAGATCTTCGTTTGAGTGTGTAACGGAGGGATTCCTGCCACTGTTTGACTCCTTTACACATTTTAAAATCTCTTCACGATTTCTCAGTTCCATCATATACCATCTTATGTACAGGCAAACAGCAAACACATTTAGCCCAGCACAGTGCATTCTTTTGGATGTTCAACAAGTTCCAAACAAATTCGCAAAATATACGTCATAGATGCCCTTTTTTTAGGGGGTTCAGAGTTAAAAAGGACAGTGTGAATGCTAAGCGAACCAGGACCAAAAGAACCAAGAGAAACAAACTACAAGTGTGACCACACCATTAATATTTCTATAATCATTCCAGAAAAGTACTGTTGGGGCCAGTTCATGCAGAATGCATTTTAAAACACAAGATGCAGGTCAGTGGAATGCAAAAAAGTGCAAGGACTAGAGACAAGTGCAAGGAATTTTTTATTTTTTTTAAATCAAATTTCCTTTAACTTGAGCAGCGCATTTTTAAAATGCTGCAAAAGGCGTGAGATGTGATTGCAATGGTTAAAGACGTCTGTCTAGTGTGTTTACATTTGAAAAACAATGGAAAAGTAAAGCAGTCGAATGGACAGATGCGTTGTGTGAACGGTCCCATTTTGTTGTAAAGTTAGTGGAAACAGTAAACCTATGTTTCTGAATTTTACCCTACAAACTCTTTCAGACAGGCAGTATTTGCATTTGAATTGTGTTTTGATGACAGACTGACTTCATCATATCGACCTTCTTTGACAGTGGTCTTTATGACAATCCCCCAGCCCATTAATTCCACCCCCTCTCCTTTCCTCTGCTGTTTCTGAGGTTATTTCCCCAAAGACTTCCATTACCTTAAATTTTATTTGCCTGTTTGCATTGCATGCTGGGAATCCCCACGGATTGTTGTGTGATATCTGGTGAGTGATGAAATCGGATAGATTGAGGGTGAGTCACACATTCGCTCGGGTTGGCATAAAATTAATGAACTCATCTGAATAATGATCCTGTCTTCCTCAGAGTCCCACCTCTTATAATTGAAATCTAAACTGCTGCCACATTGGTGCAATATCTCAGCAAGACCTCTGACCTCTGAAAAAAGATGTTTATACTTATTCTGCATGACCATATTCTACATCCCTTAATCCTACCTAATACCTAAACATACTTACTAACTATTAACCCTCATGCACTGTTCGATTTCTGGCGACTGCCTGTATGGTCCGGTTCAAATTGACCCTAATTGGATTCAATACAATTCCAGAAACAGTAAGAACATATCAAATTTCTGTATGCACATTTGACAACACATCAGCATGTTGAAACTTTGCATGCATGTTCATGACCCTAAATGAGAAAGTCACAAAATTTCAAGAAAAACAATGTAGGTTAGATAGCATTTCAGATAGATTGAAAAAATAAATGATAGCTCATTTTTACCATATGTAGCTGACAAAAGATTTTTTTGTATTGAAATAAGTGAGGAAAAGCTCCTTTTTTACCTTCATAGGGTAGTAAAAAACTAAAATAACAAAATATATCCAAGATGTTATTATTTTGGGTCTGTGCCTTAGAACATTAAAATATGTGGGTCAAATTGACCCGCGAACATCACTGTAGGGACTCGTTCGACAGACGTTACCAAATGGCTTTATCAGCCAGAGACATGATTGAACAAAGCTTCATTTGGTCCAAAAGATCCATTTCCTGACAGGAAAAACCTAGCCTTAACAGAAGTGATGACACGACTTCTTTTAGCAAAGGACTCTGTCTAAAGGACTTCTTAGCTCATCAGCAATAAACTAATCAGAACCTATCACGAGGGTCTGATCACATTAAATCTATTGACTCTCTCACAAAACCCTCTTGTATTATCGGAAGGAACAGGAAAACACCCATCAATGGATTTAAAGACTAATATGTCCTATCTATACCTCCCTTTGTGTGGAGCAATCCCTTTTTACCCGGTCACTTGTGACTCCGGTCGCTGTTCAATGACTTTATGCTTACAGACTCAATCTTGAATTTCAAATGGACCATCATTAAGAGATAATTTTAAACTATATACAGAATAATACATGCCATGATGTAATTACTAACATGTCTATTCAATGTATTCAATATGTGGGTTTTCTTCAAATGCATTATTGTAATCATTGTTTTAATTAGGTCAGTCTAGTAATATGTGTGTAAGAAGTGTGTCATGTTTGAGTTCTAAATGCAGAATTTATAATTCTCTGTAATTCTGTGTGAATGAAATATTGAAATTTGGTACCAGAGAAATATTAGGAAACTTTATGAAGTTACTGATAAACATGATTATGTTCCACGGACATCACAATCAATGGACAATAGACGGGGCGTGTCTATTGTCCGTAGCAACGTCTCATTGGAGAAACACATCGGGGGACGGAGCTAACTTCCTCCTTTAAAACTATGCTTTCCCAATAGCTAGTGGTCAGAAGTCAGTCAGAAATCAGTCAGAAATCAGTCAAAAGGTCGGTCAGAAGTCAGACTGAAGCACAGTCGTTGAAGCCCAGTAGCCGAAGCACCGCTACTTTGACCACGGCGGAAAAGTCGCATGGGTCATTGAGAACTGATCCTTACCGGGGCTGATTTTCCATCTAACAGTCGCCGACTTCAACCACGAGCCGCGCAGCTGACCATTCAACAGCCGTCACATCCAGACTCCAAAACACTCCGTGAAATATCTGACCAAAGTCTCCAAAGAAGAAAACTGCTCAGAGCAGCACGTTTCACCAACTTTAACTTTAAAGCTTCCGCGCAACCCACAAAGGGCTTTCCCGAGAAGACGTCACCTGAAAGACAGCCAATCCAGAACGGGACTCCGCTGCACGCGAGTCGCAGAACAACCCGATTACCTCAGCTGTCAGAGCAAACGCAGGTACAAGCAAACTTCTCTCTCTTGCTGGAAACTGGTGAAACTCCTTTAAACCTAAAGAATCAAGTCAAAGCTCTGCTTTTGTGATTTTCCTCGGGTTGCAATGTTTAGTTAGTATTTGGGACTTTCTTCATAACTCATATCAACTCCGTGAATGTGTGTGTGTGTGTGCGTATGAATGTGTGTGTGTGTTTAGCCTTAGTTTCTTGTAATCATTAGAAGTAGTCAATAAAGCTTGTTTTGATTTTCACATATACGAGTTTCTTGTGCTGTGTGTCAAATTACTGCCTTAAACTTAAAAGATCAAGTTACCTCTTGCTTATAATAATATAATAATTATAATCATAATAATCATAATAAAATATTGTTACTGTTGGCCGCAGAATAATATTTTATCCAGAATTGGTAAAATACTTTAACCTCAGTTTTCGCTGGACGAATAATTGATGAAGTGTTAAATATTAATTCTGAATAATTTACAGTGAATCATTTACAGTTGATTCAATTCTTATTCCCTGTAACAATTAAATTGAGCTAATAAATGACCTAAGGTCCTTACAATCACCATAGTTACCAAAATTTAGTGTGTATATGTCAAAACACATCAGCATGTTGAAACTTTGCATGCATGTTCATGACCCTAAATGAGAAAAAGTAAAAAATTTCAAGGAAAAAAAAAACAAAAAAAAAAACATAGGTAAACTGATGTTTCCAACAACTCAAGAATCAAAACGGGTCAAACAGCAGTACACGAGGGTTAATATAAGCAGTAGTTGGGGGTTTATTGAGGCAAAAGTCATAGTTAATAGTGAGAATTGGACCCTAATATAAAGTGAAACATGCTGTAGGTATAAACTAATGCCAAGGTCTCTAGAAAGAGGTTTGCTAAGTTTATATCTACATTCCACACAGTTGGGTGATAAGTCCGGTGGCAGAGACGTGTGATAACAGATAACATCCCGTGGGAAGGGCGCAGAGTTGCCATCCATTAGTCGTTGCCATGCTGGGCCAGAGGATGCTGAACTTCAGTTGTGTCAAGAGAATCTGTAAAGGATGGACTAGACAGCTGGGTCTGATGAATCTTCACAGGTTTCTTTATTGGTGGGCTGCCTCACTGATGAGCCGTGTGGGACAGACAATGTCTGCTGATGCAGAAGTCCTTTGCGGACTGGGCTGCACTGCTGGAGGAGCCGTAAGGGTCAGATGAAGTCCCTCGATGCTGAGGCCCTTAGTGTAGCCGGAAGCAATATAAAAGATTTTGTTTGCAAAAGCTTAACCTTAACTATCTTGTAGTCTCTTTCCACTTCAGATCAAAACTCAGGACGTGGTGTCTGTTAAGGTCTTCTTCCCCCATTGAGTTGGAAACACAGTGTGTCTACTCGGGGGACATATTTGTCCCATATATATTATCTTGGAGTGTGATTGGCCACCGGTGTCAGAAATAGCCACGCTGTTGCCCGTCCTAGTGTGGAACTTATTTGTATAGCATAAAGTACAGTGTTAAAACAGTGTCTTTAATGTATTGCCTTTGCATTGTTCCTTTACCAAAACTCTTTCAAATTATTACATTATAAAGACTCTAAACATGATAAGAAATGGTTGTGTCATCATCATCCATCCAGCAGTTAGGCCTCATTTACACTGTCAGTGACCCAATTCCGATTTTTTACTTATGTGACAGATCAGATGTGTTCTATGACCATGTAAACAGGAAAAAGATGCATGCATTCGGATATTTCGAGATTGTTTTCAGGCCTCATTCATATGTGAAAGTATATCAGATATAAAACAGATATGTGCCAATGCAACTGTCATGTAAACAGGCAGATCGGATTTTCTGAGGCATTATGTTCTGTACGTCATTAAAACTGCGACAATTTGCTACTTCTCTGTGGTTTAATGATGTGATATTATTCTCAGGAGGAAGCATGTGTGGAGGCGGTAAATGACAACAATGCAGGAAACATGGAGGAGGAAAATGCAGGGCAGTGGTCGACGGCTGAAGTTACCTGCCTTCTACGGAGCCCCGCACATGACATGCAGGAAAAAAAAGTAAATTGTGCACAAGATTTGCTAATTCGTTCCCTTGATTTACTAAATTGCACTGAATTGTACTTTTTCCTCACCACTTTTTGCCAGGGTCAATATTGTCCCCACCACCTTTTGAAACATCTAGTGGCACAGATGTATCTAATACAAAAGAAACATCGGTAACACTTTACAATACAGGTACACTAATATGCATTAATTCATGCTTAACTAATGCACAGATAATCATGTTTTAATGTATGACTCATGAAGAACTAAAACATTAATTAATGATTACTGCATCAGCAACTAATAAAGTTTCTATATGATTAATAGATTAAGTAATATATGCATTGGTATTAATTAAATGTGGCATAATATATTAATTCCTTAATAACATATTTTATTAACTAATAGTGTAAGTTAATGTGTTAATTACCACAATGGGTTGAAGCCATGTACTTCAACTTCCAGTTGTCTGCTTTAATTAATCATTAACTAATGATTTGAAAATGTATCATTATGTTATTAATGGGTTTTGACAGTTGCACATGAAGTGAGTGTAATGACAGATAATGTGTTTGAAGGATGGGTAAGTTGGGCTGTACACAAATATCAGCACACCAGAATCTGAACTACAGAATGATGTTACACTGTGTTTAAACTAGATGTGGCTATTATCGAGACATGTCGCAACAGCTGTTTACACTGGACATGACGGACCATTGCACGTTAATTTGTCCTTAAAAGAAGTGACGTTTTGTTGTGTTGTGTTGCGTCGTGTAGTATCACTATCACTGATTATAATGGGTTATATTCTCTTTGTCCGGTCTTGACACAGTGTTACAAAATAGCAGTGTCCGGCCACATGTTCTCAGTGTTCCACCTTTGAATTCTAGACCTCACGCGTAACCAGACACATTCCTGTGCCATGAACAAAAAGGTTCCGAATGCAGCGGTTCATCTGGTACAGTGGAATCATGGTTGTAAATAGTTTGTAATTGAAATCCATGGCTTAGTGTAGATGTCAAAACCCATTAATTATATATTACTTAACAATTAGTTAATAGTCATGTGCCTCAACAAGTAAAGTCATAACATGATACATTTTCAAATCATTAGTTAATGATTAATTACAGCAGACAACTGGAAGTTGAAGTACATGGCTTCAACCCATTGTGGTAATTAACACATTAACTTACACTATTAGTTAATAAAATATGTTATTAAGGAAATAATACATTATGCCACATTTAATTAATACCAATGCATATATTACTTAATCTATTAATCATACAGAAACTTTATTAGTTGCTGATGCAGTAATCATTAATTAATGTTTTAGTTCATCATGAGTCATACATTAAAACATGATTATCTGTGCATTAGTTAAGCATGAATTAATGCATATTAGTGTACCCGTATTGTAAAGTGTTACCGAAACATCTATAGCTGATTAGCAATTCATTCGTTTGCATTAAATAATATGCGATCTGGCGCTGAGATGTGTTGTTTTTTAAATCATGCTGAGTGCTCGTTGCTGCTGTTATCAGTGGCACAACAATGTTCTCTTGGTGCTCGTGCACACTGCACAGTCTTCACATGAATGAGTGCTTCAGTCTATTGCTTAACGCTGTTGCGGAGACTCTCTATTCGTTACACATAATACACATAAACGTGTCCCTGCTCTTGATAGACAAGCACTAATGAACATTTTTGGTTTTAATTAGAAAAAAAATAAAATACATTATACAAGGGCAGATTAGAACCCACCCAGAACCTCTGGCACACTAAACAAGGAATCTACCACTAGTCCATCAGGACAATCTGACAGTACATGTGGATCCACGTATTTGACTAAAGCAAATACCCGAGACTAACAATATATTGTATTATAGTAGATGTAAGGATGAAACTATCATAATAAACATGAGGTCTATGTCAATAAATTGTGTGCATTTATTATTGTGATGATACAATTACAATACCACCCCACCACACACCTCCCTGCCATAAACTGGTCTCTGGAATGTCATCTTAAAGTGTAAACATGCCCAACTAATGGCATGTACAATTGTGAGACATGTTAAAAAATGAAAACACTTGAAATTTTGGATTTAAATTCCTAAAAAATGGTTGCATAACTTGTGATGGACTGGCCATCCATTAAGGGTTTTACATAAGAAAAGTGGTTTGGAAAATGGATAGGTGATTGTTTGGATAGATAGATAATTGGTTGTGAAACTGCATGAAATTACAAGGCACATAAAAAAAAAAAAACATACTATCATACAAACTATCAGCATTCCACACATTTTCTGTTTTATTTTTTTGCTGTATTGGCTGATAAATTATTTAAGAATGAGTCCTTTAAGTCACCTTATAATATCACGAGACTGAGCTCAGAAGAAGAAAAATATTTGAAAGAAATGGTGTTCAATTTTTAATGGAAGAGAAAGTTTCTCAATATACGAATGTCTGACTCATCATTTTGCTCACCATTGTCTAAAAAGGACCATAGAAATCAATAACTGTCGTATCCTTCATCTCTCCAAGTCAACTTGAAATCACCCTCCGTTGAGACAGCATTCTTTTTATTTACAACACATACCGGCCCATTCAGGCATTAAATTAAATCATACTGAATTTGAAAAACCATGCATGCAAACAGACAGGTGCTTTTGTAGCTCATCAGTGTGAAACATTCTGGAAAGTGGGCCTTTAGGCTTCCCTGCAGTGAAGCCACACTGGAGTGGGCTTGATAAATGGGCAGTGGAGAATAGTGGTTCTAAAGAAGTGTTCGAGCAATCAGCAAAGTAGCAGAATAAAGAGATTGGCCTTTGGCACATATCAGCCTGTACTAGAGGAAGAGTGCAAACATGCACATGGCAGCAAGCTAAAAAAATGTATTCAATGTTTTTGTGCTAACAGTACTCATCTAGCCCAACAGCAGCTGATCCATTTGCACTGAAGTGACTTTTCTCTGCTAAAAAGGAAAATGTTTGTTTTTGAGAAAATGGAGTTTTTTTTTTAGCACACAGCCTCTAGGTGTAACTGGAGGTTGTTAGAATATGCACTTCAAAAGCTGTGTCAGATTACATGTTGAAATGTCAAACAAAATGTCTTGTCATAAGGTAATTGGCTCTTTTCATAAAAGCTATTGCTTTGGAGTTTCACACATTTAGACTGCTGCTGTAGATCAAAAGTAGATGAGGAGTTATGTTCACTACCATGCATTCATATGCCATCGTAAATCTTTGATATGTCTCTGCTGACACATCACAACTATTGCAAATATCTGTGATTACTTCGAGGTCATGACAATGAGCTATTCCAAATCCAAGGAAACATTCTGAGCCCAAAGGCTTTTAAGCTAATTGCTTTCACTCTCTTTCATCCACTTTCCCCACAATTAATGACAGTGCCATATGAAAGTTCTCACTACAAAACATGCTCATAAAGCTAATTAGGGATGCATTTACTCACAGAAAAGTGCACTGATATGCAAGATTGTGACATTTTGATGCACAGCCCTTTAGTCTTTAAAGATTTTTGTTCTGCAGGTGGTTATTAATAAAAAAAAAATGTTCCTAAAAAACAGTACACAGATCTCATACCACACAGTTGCCCACTAAGTTGGCATCATAAACTTGATGCCAACTTAATAGGTGACATCAGAAGAAAGCAACCAGAGAACCAAAGTGATTATTTGATTCGTGATTATGATTGCCCTAAATAGGTATGTATCTGTTAATATACTATATGTAGCCTTGAATGATAAACATCTCAGGTTACGCATGTAACGTCTCAGTTACATAATTATGTAACCCTTGTTTCCTGAAGGAGGGAACGGAGACGCAACGTTGGTTACCGACGAATTGGGGAATCTCCTCAAAAAGACCTGTAACTCTACTGATAAGGGCACGTAAATCAGCAAGACCTGGGCTTCAGCAATTGATGGTGAGTTGGCTGGGTTATCTCTGGGTTATCTCTTATTTCTTATGTTTTATAGAATTCTAATTTCTGATGCGGTGCCTCCAAAAATGTGTCAAATATATACACAAAGAAAATAGTTTGTGTACACTTTTACTCTTGATTAAATAAAATGAATCTCCCTATTTGTTATGGGCTGGTTTCTTTATAAACCACCTGCAATCAAATTACTAAATGAAAATATACAAATGTAGATATATATAGATATACAGAAGTTTTGTATTTGTTATACAGAAGTATAACAAATACAAAAGTAGTAACAAAGAGAACTGTTTATTTTACCAAACAAAAACTCTAAAACTTAAAACACAAATAAAATATCCCCATTCTTTTTTAGAAGAAATCTAATGAAACCCCCCACCCCTTTTTTTTATAGTGTCATTAAATTATAGAATGAACACAGAACAAGGAAAAAAAACTACAGACTGGTGGATAATACCAGTTATAAGTTGCAGTTGTATATCTCTATGAATCCAAAACTGTAACTTAAATCACATATTCACCCATACGTGTGTAACCCTCTCTCTCTCTCTTCGTGCGCTTACTGGTCTCCAGCACCGCCACTGCTACTCTGCGTTGTGTTGTGTGTGATTGTGGACGGTGGTAGAGGAAGGGGACGCGGACACAGAGGGGTTCGGGATTGTGGCTCGACCGTTTATTCCACAGCACGGCATCTATAGTGTTGATAACATGAACTCACCTTAAGTTTTAAACAATCAAAGTACATTTCAATGTACTGTACATATAATCTAATAGCAAGCTCTCGCTGCTTATATTATAACAGATAGCTTTGTATTAGGCACCACACATTAATCACATTTAAAAGAAAGAATAAAACATTTTAACTTTCCCTATTACTCTGCCTTTAGGTCTTTAGCAGTTTAAAACACAAAATATCTCAAATAACTTAACTTTAGCGTGATAACAACAAAGATATTTTACATTGCAAACTCCACTATCATTAACATGGCTTACCTATAGTGTTGATAACATGAACTGAAGAAAAGCATCAACACTACGGTACATCAAGAGGCTCAAACCGTGCTAAGGCACTTGAATTTGCCTTAATACAACAGTGGTATAGTGACACCTTGTGGACAACACAATACACTGCCTTACATCCACCCCTTCTTTAATTGATGGCGTCCCAGCCATCTAATTGACCCAAAACTCAAGTGTGGTCTAATCTATGACCCTCAATGCATGTGTTGTGAGTGAATGTATATCACATGATATGTGTAATAAGTGTGGGCGTGGGTAGCTAACTGTTATCAGGGTGCATGCAGTATGGCTCCCTGCTGCTCCTCTTACTTCTGGCCTTTAGCCATAACTTTCTCCCTCTTTCTATCTTTTGGTGGTCTCTCTCTAGTTTCACAACTTGGGACTCGAGTGAGAGTTTAGTTGGGGGATGCCGGCTCCTTCTCGGGTTTCTTCTTGGAGGGTTGGGCCCTTGAGTGGGGTTGGCACCATTACCATTCACAAGCACTCCCTCTCCACTACTTGTTTCTTCTGTCTGCATGTCATCCTCCTCTGTGTTTATTTGCTCCTCCTCTTTATCTGTTGTTCCAATCAGTGTTCTGTCCAGCATCTTCTCGTTTCCTCTTCGGCTTCCGATTCAATGCCTGCCTCACATATCTCACCATCTGACTCGTCCCCTTCTTCGATCACTCTTTTGTCTCGCTCCACTGGGAGGAACATACACTGCATCAAAAGGTTTCTATGAACCACTCTCTCTGCTCCTCCATCTTCTGGTCGCACCACGTACACAGGCAAACCTGGTTGCTTCTTCACCACAACATATGGCCGTGCCTCCCATCGATCTCCCAACTTCTGCCTCCCCTCCACATGACAGACCTTGACTAAGACTCTATCCCCTGGACTAAAGTCTTCACTCTTAGCTTTTTTGTCATAATACTTTTTCTGCTGTCCTTTCACCAGCTGAGATGTCTGATTAGCCAGGGCATAGGCCCAGGACAGGGAGTCGTGCAGGGTCTGGACATACTCGCTGTATTTACAAGGCTGGTTCGTTGTGGGTGACCCGAAGATGAGGTCCACTGGGAGCCTGGGATGTCTACCAAACATAAGGTAGTGCGGGCTATATCCAGTGGAGTCATGCCGCGAGCAGTTATACGCGTGTGTCATGGCATCCACATGCTCATGCCACCGGGGCTTCAGGTGCACATCTAGAGTTCCCAGCATGTTCATCAGGGTGCGGTTGAACCTTTCGGTGGTTCCGTTGCCCTGGGGGTGGTAGGGCGTGGTGTGGGTCTTAGTGATGCCAGTACACTTGCATAACTCCTTCACAATTGCGCTTTCAAAGTTGTGCCCTTGATCTGCGTGCAATTTTGCAGGGAAGCCAAAACGGCAGAAGAAGTTCCTCCACAAGACCCTGGCCACTGTGCCTGCCTTTTGGTCCCTGGTGGGGTAGGCCTGTGCATAACGAGAAAAGTGATCTGTAACAATGAGCACATTCTCCATACCTCCCTTGGACTTCTCCAGCATCAGGAAGTCCACACAAACCAGCTCCATGGGGGCACTGGTATGGATACTGACGAGGGGGGCCCTGACGTTGGCTGTGGGAGTTTTTCTAAGGCAGCATCTCTCACACTGTTCGCACCAAACCTTGATCTCCTGAAACATTCTTGGCCAATAAAATCTTTCCCTTATCATCTGTAGTGTCCTCTCAAATCCCAGATGCCCGGAGTCATTGTGAAGGGCTGTTTTGATGGTTTCACGCAGCCTCTCTGGCAGTATTAGTTGCTCCACCACCCCTTTATGGGAATCTCTGACACTGCGATACAGGATCCCTTTTTTTACAACTAACCTCCTCCACTCTTTTAAGAGGAGACCCCCAGTGGCACCCACTTTCATCCTCTCACTGTGGCTTGGTTTGTGGTTCCTGCTCTTAAAGTGGAGGATGGGACCGATAACTCGGTCTTCCTTCTGTCCCGCTCGAAGCTCCTTTGTGGTCATAGCAGGTAATGCCTCCATCCCCACATCCACATACACCTCACTGGGCTCCAGCAGCAGACAGCTTTCGGGCTCCTCTGTGACAGCTGTGTCCTTACCTAAGACCTCCTCAGGCTCCTGGGTGGTTTGTGCCTCCTTATATCTCGGTCCACCAGTCCTCACCTGCTGCGGACATGATTGCAGGGTTTCCGCCACCTCCTGATTGGACATACGTGAGAGGGCGTCAGCGTTGGAGTTATCTTGTCCCCTCCGATATTGGATGTCAAAGTCAAATATGGACAGATGAGAAACCCATCGCTGACCAGTGGCGTCGAGTTTGGCTGAGGTCATTACATATTTCAGAGGATTATTGTCCGTCAGAACAGAGAACTTGCGCCCATAGAGGTGGTCATGGAACTTATCTGTCACGGCCCACTTGAGAGCGAGGAACTCAAGCTTGTGCGCTGGATACCTTGTCTCAGATGGACTCAGGCCTCTGCTCACATATGCAATGACCCTTTCCACCCTATCTTGTACTTGTACTAGCACAGCACCAAGCCCCATTCCTGAGGCATCAGTCTGCAGCAGAAAGGGCTGACTGTAGTCCGGATAGCCAAGCACTGGTGCGCTTATCAGCTTTTCTTTTAAAGACTGAAAGGCCTCCTCACAGTCTGCAGTCCACAGAAATGGCTGGTCAGGGTCTGGGTCTATGCGGTATGGCAGTCGGAAGGGCCTTGGGTCAACCAGTGGAATCTCATGCTGTACGGTTGTGGTGTGACCATAGTCTGTGGGATGCTGGGAGAACACATCTGCATTCTTGTCCAGCAGATCCTTAAGTAGAACACGTTGGTCTTCACTTTCCACCGCTGCTTCGCTTAGGTTAACTCCACAGATAGACACTATTTGGTCCAGACTGAGACATGCCTCTCTGTTCCCGGCTTCACCATGCTTTCTATCAGGAAACTCCACCACCTTGTCCACTAGGACTGCGCTGGCCAGATTTGTGTGTTGTTTGATTGTAATGACTCGCTGGGAAAGATTCATCACTCTAACCGGAGTACAACCTCTTTTCACATTTGCAAGCACTTTGGCTACCAGGATATCCTGGGGGAGCTGCACAGAGGGATGGCCTTCTATCAGGGCCATATAAGTCTTCCTTTGAGGTCCAGCTTTAATCCTACACCTTAAATCTATCTCTTTTCCACCTGGGATGTGTACTGTACGACCGGTGTAAACAGCAGGTCCCACAACATCATGCATTACACTTTGCTCGGCGCTCCCCACCTTCACCGTAAAGCTGTATACCACTCTGGATGCTTCTCTTTGACCTGGAGCAGGAATTGTGGGCCATAGGCTGCTTGAAGGTGGGTTTGGGAGGCTTGAATGACATTGGTTCCCACCAGCAGAGGGACTGAAGAGTGATAGTCGGAATCAGGAACAACGAAGGTAGGTACAGCCTTAAGCTCTTTCCCCAGCACTTTCAGATCGATGTGCAAGACACCATGGTAGGGCACGGTCTGACCTGCTGCACCCTCTATTGGTATTTTAGAAGACTGTAGCTTCTGCTTCTGAAGAGCTGGGTGGCTCTGCCAGTAGTTGTATGTAATACTGGTGATCTGTGAGCCAGAGTCAATGAGAGCCTTACATGCCTTCCCATTGACTTCTACTTCCCCTTCGTTCCTGGGTCCCACTAGGGGTGTTTCCCCTCCTTTAGTGTGATTCCTCTTTGCAGGCGGTTGGGGGCCTTGCTGTGTACCCATGGATGCCCCAGCTGCCATGGGCACTAAGCGTTTAGGCTGCTGGGCTTCAGCTGGGCTCGGATCCGGAAGCGCTGCTCGGCACACTCTGGCTGTGTGGCCTGGCTCTCCACAACGGTAACAGGTAAAGCTTGGACTCTGGCTTGCTTTTCCCTTTGCTGTCTGGAAAGCTAATGGGGAGGCAAGGGGTGGGGAGGTCATTCTCATCTCCAGTTGTGACAGCTTAGCCATTTGTTCTTCCTGAATGAGAGCTAACTTCTTAACCATTTTTGTCAACTCTGATAATTCAGATGTGTGCTTTGACCTTTCTGCTTTGGTGTTTCCACCCCCTCCTGATGTTAACTGCACCTGAGTATATGTTTTCTTTGCTGTACTCATTGCTGGAACTTTTTACTTTCTCTAGCTAAATTTCGGAGCTCCGCCTGCAGCTCTCGGAAGCTCAAGAGCCTGGGTGCCATTCGTGCAATTCTGGTGTACACTTCCTCATCAGAGAGGCCGCTCATGAACTGCCGGGTTAGTTTGCTATCTCGATCTAGGAAGGGCCTACCTCCTCTTTGTTTCTCCTCTACCGTTCGCAGCTTTGCCTCCAGTGCTATAGCATAAGAACAGGCAGACTCCCCTGATTTCTGGCTCCGCTCATAAAAGTCAGCCAAAGGGTCTAGGGAGCCTCGTGTGTCACTGTATTCGGCCCTCAGTTCCTCCAATGCTTTCTCAGGGGTCTGATCATGGGGAGGTAGGTTAAGGATTAGATTTCGAGCTTCACCCCCCAGGTGCCGCACAACAGTGGAGAAACGAAGGTGCATTGGGAGCTCTATTACCTCCAAGAGGTATTGCATGTCGCGAATCCAGTCTTCCAGTATCTTACAGTCTGGATTTCCCGTGAAGACTTGAACATTTTTTACCTGATGTGTTTGCATGAAACCTCCATAGGCTGCCATGAGAAGGCTTTGGTTGGTGACCGCTCGACCTGGAGGCCCGAACTGTGTCACATATGGGTGGGCAGACTGGCTAGCAGACGCAGGGGGAGGGGCAATTGGAGAGTGAGCATCAACATGCATGTTGAGGTGGGAAGTTGGAATTGGTGTCTGTTGAGGAGACAGACCAGGAGGAGCAACAGCAGCGGCCTGGTCTAATGCTACCTGAGGGCTGTGCAGAGTTGTGTTGGGAACACAAGCATTAGCAAATGGAGGTGATGGGGTGACTCCACTATAGCCTGGAACTTGAGTGGTAAAAAATGTGGCTTCGGGGGAATGCATTTGGTAGGCCTGCTCAGCAGCTACGTGCTTAACTGTAGTATTTGCCCCAGGCAGGCTCTGACAACTCGGCGCGGGCCCAGAAGGGGGATACGAATAACTAGAGTAAACCTGGGGACTGGGCCTAATAGGCTGGGCTGGGTACGGTGCAGCAACTGGATAGTGTTTGAGTGACTGCTGCGCAACAGGCATCTCAACAAAAACATGATGTGTGGAACTTTGCCAGGGCGTAGCTTCTGAGGGCCCATGTTTATTGCGTTTGCGAACAGAGGCAT
Source organism: Megalobrama amblycephala (assembly GCF_018812025.1). Lineage (NCBI taxonomy): Eukaryota > Metazoa > Chordata > Actinopteri > Cypriniformes > Xenocyprididae > Megalobrama > Megalobrama amblycephala. The sequence continues at coordinate 40,502,389 of NC_063045.1, read as the reverse complement.
CAACTGACTTATCTATCTGGCCACCTGGTCTTGCATCTGGGCTGTTGTCAAAACAGAGTGGAGGTACTTGCCCTGAGGCCCCAGCGCCTGGCAGCCTTGGTGCATGGACAGGTGTCACATTCTGGTCAACATAGGGTGAGTTCATAAGGGCTGGAGGGTCATTTGTGACTTGCTCTGCTGGCAGTAGGAGACTGGATGCACCGTTGGAGGAGCACTGCATGTTTTGAGTGGAGTTTGTATATGTCTGTGAAATAGAATCCAAATATGTGTTTACTATGTGCAAGCAGGTTTAATAGCAGTGTAATTAGGTTGTATAGAGGTGCTGAATCTATGTAAAATAATACAATCTTGTAGAAATACAAATGTTCCAAAGTAAGTTGAATATTTCAGTTAGATCAGCACAATGAAAAATGTAACCAACTTATCCCAAAAACTAAATGACTCATACACTAAAAGAGCTCGTCAGTTTAGACTTAAATATCCATCTTAGCGTCTCACTGAATATCAAGCAAATGCACAGTCAGATAAATTTAACAAATCTCAATAGACAAAAATAATCGATCTTATTAATAAACCATCAAATATGTTTTACATCACAGCAAATTACTCAAACTGAAACAGCAAAACAGTTAAGATTCCCAGCAGACTGTAAAGGATATAACGGTGATGGTCATCTGTTTCCCCAAAATCACCAGTTCAGTTTAGAATTTCAGTTTGTTCATTAAATATAACTCAGTATTTAAACCACTGGCTGCAGAATTATCTTCCTCTTCGGTCCATCAGTGCCACATCCGGGTCACGGCACCAAAGATGTAACCCTCTCTCTCTCTCTTCGTGCGTGTACTGGTCTCGAGCACCGCCGCTGCTACTCTGCGTTGTGTTGTGTGTGATTGTGGACGGTGGTAGAGGAAGGGGACGCGGACACAGAGGGGTTCGGGATTGTGGCTCGACCGTTTATTCCACAGCATGGCATCTATAGTGTTGATAACATGAACTCAACTTAAGTTTTAAACAATCAAAGTACATTTCAATGTACTGTACATATAATCTAATAGCAAGCTCTCGCTGCTTATATTATAACAGATAGCTTTGTATTAGGCACCACACATTAATCACATTTAAAAGAAAGAATAAAACATTTTAACTTTCCCTATTACTCTACATTTAGGTCTTTAGCAGTTTAAAACACAAAATATCTCAAATAACTTAACTTTAGCGTGATAACAACAAAGATATTTTACATTGCAAACTCCACTATCATTAACATGGCTTACCTATAGTGTTGATAACATGAACTGAAGAAAAGCATCAACACTACGGTACATCAAGAGGCTCAAACCGTGCTAAGGCACTTGAATTTGCCTTAATACAACAGTGGTATAGTGACACCTTGTGGACAACACAATGCACTGCCTTACATGTGCTTAAATGTCCCTTAAATTGGCAATCCCTAACAAAGCACCACAGGCAGAGTTGGCAGAGCGGACTCACACGGCCAAGGGTAAGGCACAGCAAGCCGACACTAAGCCGGGACCTCTCAGTGCTTCTACCTGTTTGAGGTGAGAACACAGGAGAATACCAGCTCAACACAAAGGAAAAATCAAGCAAATGTGTTAGGTGTTGCCCGGCCCGCAGCTCTACAAATATCCCAGGAGGATGCAACACTTACAGTAGAGTGAGCTCTCAACCGAAGTGGGCAGGGCACAGCTCGTGCTTAGTAAGCTGGGTCTGCATACTCCAGAGGCAGTGCTTGCAGGTTCGCCACCTGGTCCCTGAAGAGAGTGGTAGAAACCTTGGCCATGTAGCTGGACCAGGGCCTCAGGGTTGACCTGGAGTCAGCCGGCCCAAACTCAAGGCACAATTTGTTGACTAAAAATGCTTGTGGGTCCCCTACCCTCTTGATGGAGGCCAGTGCAACCAGCAACAAAGTCTTCATAGACAGAATCTTTAGATCTACTGACTGCAAAGGCTCGAATGGGACTCTCTGAAGCACTCTAAGCACCAGAGACAAGTCCCAAGAGGGTATGAAGGGAAGCAGAGAAGGATTCAACCTTCTGGCCCCCTAAGGAACCTGATGACCAGGTTGTGCATCCCTACCGGTTGCCTCCTATGGGGTCGTGATACACAGATATTGAGGCAGCATATACTTTGAGGCGGGAGGGAGACAGCCTTCACTCTAACCCATGCTGCAGGAAGAAGTACACCACTCAGCGAACAGGTTCCACTTCAAAGCATAAGCATGTCTCGTAGACGGTGCTCGTGCCAAAGTGATGGCATCCGCTACCTCTTGCGTTAGGTCACCTAGAACATCCGCATCCCATCCAGGGACCATACATGGAGTTTCCAGAGGCCTGGACATGGGTGCCATAGGGTGCCCTGTCTCTGAGGAAGTACACGCTCTATGGCTCCCTTCTCCAACAAAGTTTTTACCCCTTGTTCCATGACCAGAGCCTGCTTGGGGCCTACCACTGTGGGCAGGACCCCCATAAATCTGGGTGGGTGAGACCCAAACTGAATAGTGTAACCCTTTTCTGTGCGCAGAACCCAACAAGATATATTTGGCAGTAGCTTCCACACTGTCAGATAATCTTCTAAGGGAATCTACCTCTTGAGACTAGCCTCTGGTGTTTTTTGAACAACCACTCTGATGCCCAGAAACAGGGAACAGCCGAACTGGTCATTCTGGGACCCTCCTCGGAGGAGGCAAGCATCCCAACACCGCTACATTCCTGGGCGGATGCTGAGATAAGAACTTGCCGGAGACCGCTGTGCCCTGAAGCACACGAGGGGTTGGCAGAACAGTCCCCTGAGGGTACAGAGGGCAAATGGGCACTGAATAATGAGGTGTTTGTCACTTCCCCTGAGAGGGGACTACTCTCAGAGCTCTGACACCACTGGCATCAGGACCTCTTTCCCGCAGCTTTCGTGGTGATAATGACGGTCCTCAGATCTGTCTTACCCCTTGAAGGCTGCAGTTGAGAGTGCCTCCCCGGTCCCCATTCTTTCTGTGGATGAGCTCGGGTAGCGACACTCTGCTTTTGGGTGGTACAGTGTGAGGAGCTGGCTTTAGAAGCCACCCAGCAGCCCCTGAGACCTGAGAGTGGCGGAAGAGAGGAGTTTTTGGAATTCCGCTTTTAAGGAAAATGTAGACTGAGGGGAGAGATAACTAGCTAGCGTCTCTTCCACCATAGGCATTGTCCCATATCCATGCTCTTTATAGCCTACTACCAATGAATAGTGGGATGTTTGTGCACTATACACTCGATAAGAGACTTCGGTGTGGAGTTTGGGAAAAAATGGCAAACCCCGTTTAAAAGTTTGTGACCACGAGGGCAGGAAGCATTTGTCTACCTTGCTTTTAGGACGAATGTCCTGCTTCTCAGCTGGCCAGTCATTTTTATAGTCACAGCCAGACATATTTAATCTGGCAACGTCTGGCAACAGTGCGAGTCACAACCTCCACCAGCTCTTCGTATGCTGGAGAGTGAGGTGGCAAATCCTCAACATCTCCAGCATCGATGCTTACAATATCCACCTACTCAGAGCTAGATAATTGTAGCACCAGTGCCTCACTTGGGGCGGAACAAACAACAGAGCGTGCTTTGGAGCCCTGAGAAAAGGCACTGGATCTAGCAGATGAGGGCAGAGATAAGGCTGGGCCCGTCTCAAACCCCTCTGTTACACCCATTTGCGATCCCCATGACCTAGATCGACACTGTGCCTCAGCAGCAGCAGGACCGAAACCATGAGGAACGTGAGCCTGGGCGCCCTCCTCAAAGAGTGCCCGGCAGGAGCGGAGTGGAGCGTCCGTAATGGAAGGTGTTCACAATGCACACAGCCAGCACACTCGAGCTCTGACTGTGCGTATTCCACTCCCAAACATACAACACACAATTTAAGTGTATTTACACTAGGGTGGCCTTTATTTTTGGACTTTATAAATCTTCTGCTCTCACCCACCCAGTCAACTCTCCTTCATGAGAAATGGAAACAAACCAACTTTTGCTGAGATTGGAATACGTTTAGGGTGTGCTCAACAAAACTGAAATTTCCGTCTTAATGACCATAACAGCATGTAATTAATAATTATACAAGACCATTAGTAAATGGTGAATTAGGTTAAAAACAAGAAAAAAGAACAGTGTTGTTAGTCTTAAAATGATAAATTACAATGCTGCTGATGAAAATTGAACTTTGAAAAATTGCGATCTGATCTAGATCATGATAACAGTCCGACATATCCTTCAGCCACAAAGTTCTTGCAGAATGTTAAAAAGTGAAATTACTGTACTATAAAGAAAGTGAACTTAGAACAAGATTGAGATCTGATCTAGATATTTATGACAATCCGACATTCTTCGTTTTTTTTTTTTTTTTTTTGGTGTGTTTCACTCCTTCACCCCTTGTTCTACTTCAAGGCCTCCCAATTTCTTCATAGCGTACTGAAAAGGCCTTATGAGAATGCGGGCTTTTTCCCAAAAGTCTGCATGGTCTGCATTGATGCTTCATGCTTCACTATACCCTTTTTTCCCATTCGGTGCAAATATACTCAAAGAACATTGACAATGAAAGTGAAAGGGGAAAGAGACACGTGAAGGCCAAGTATGGTAACACCATCCTCAGAATGTGTCCTCTGTATTTAAGCCATCCAAGTTAGTGCGCACACATTAGAAGCAGTGAGTAGTGAACACACACACACACACACACTGCAAACCATGGACACACAAACACGGAGCGAAACTTGGGCAGCGATAAGGGGTTAGGTGTCTTGCTCTAGTTATTTCCTGCCTGTGCTGGAATCAAACCAGCAACCTTTGGGTTACCCCCAAAGAAAATTGCTGATAAAGACTCCTTCTAGCTTTAAGCAAATATACTTCATCCTGGCCATCTGATATCAGAAACAGTCAAAAGTTTATCAGTGAATGAAACCTTTGCTAATATCACCAATCAGATTTCAAGTACCTGTTGATAAAAAAGATGCATTCTTTGAGTATACCCTAAATGACAAATTATCTGGATGGAATTTTGCATACATTACTTACTTCTAGTGAAGAAACAAATGAGGGGGTGAGAGGTTAACATTTCAAAAAAATAAAATAAATAAATAAAAAAAATATATTTTTTGAAGCCCCCAATAAGAGCTAACCTAATCTACACCCATGATGTAGTGTAGACAGGGAGGAACACACAATCTGAAATGCTGCTTATGCACCATAATATGCTTGTACTGAGACAGACAACACCAAATAAGACACACAATTTCACATATAGCACTTACTGAAGACATAGAAGCTAGCGCTGCACTGTTTGGACATGCTTTATAGTTTCCTGGTCATGACATCATCTGCCTCTAACATCTCATCACACCATTGGACTGATTTTACATGTGGTTCACAACGCAATCTGTAATGCAGAAAATGTTGTTGCCCAGAGAGAAAAACAAATGTGTAGAGCTTGAGGAAATGATGCACATGTGGCAACAGCTGGCATATTTTCCCTGGGTTTAATAAAATGACGTAAACATCATCACACTCATCTGTATACACAGGGATTGAGTTAGAGTAATAATACAAATAAACATTCAATTTAGATCGCAAATAGAAAAGGAAAAGAGTACAAGGTTGGTAGAGCGGTTTTCTGTTCTCCTGTTCGCCTTTTACATGCACATGCACAGTCCTCATTCTACCTCGAATTACTGTAAATGCTCTAAGTGACCATTACAAATCACGCAGAGAGTTCCCACAGCATCAGTTGACGCAGAGTGAGTTCCCTTGAAAGGGAACACACGCTTTCAGCTGTGCTTATACTAACATTTCAATTTCCTGGGTTTCACACAGAGTGTATGCTGAAGACAGAAAGCTACCTTTACTGTGTTGCTGGCTTCCCTTTATAGCTCCCTTCAACTCCGTTACACATCATGGGGTGAAAAAAATAATGTCATTGTCCAGCTTATTACGTAATTTTATTGTTAATTCGGTTACATTGTAAAAATAATAATTATTTAGTTGATGAATCTATACAGCAGCTCTGGAGAAAACAGTCATGTCATCGTCCAGCTCAGTTCAGTTCTTATACAATAGTGCCAATGCAGTCAGATCAATAATATTGTTTAATAGTAGGTGTCCCCAACTACCAAGCCAGAGACGACAGTGGCAAGGGAACCAAACTCCATGAGGTGACAGAATGGAGAAAAAAACCTTGGGAGAAACCAGGCTCAGTCGTGGCAGGGCCAGTTTTCCTCTGGCCAACAGATGAACTGTATGATTATGTTTCAGAAGTCAGAAGTCAGATTAGGATCTGAGCCAGTCTTGGAGCATTCATAATATTTAATCCAGTTCCATCTGGTTGAATATCAGATTCATCATGCCAGTATGGAGATGGGTTTTGCTGAGGATCTGTACTGCTGGCTATGAGGCATTCGTAAGGGATTGTGTAGTTGTCTAGTTGACCTCTGCTGACGCTTCAGGGCTGTCTTGTGGTTGTGTCTAAGGCAGGTCCTCCATCTGATCTGGATATGGCCCACATTCGGCTGACTATAGTAATCTTGGGAAACTAATATTATTAGTGTGGATGCCATTCTTCTTATGATGTAACAGCCCACTTCTGGGATGTAATCATACTGAAACACTTTAACGACAGACTTTGCTCAGGCATTATAGAATGACCAAAACAGCATTTCAGATGCTGTGCAATGAGATCGGTCAGCTATGCCATCCCATTGCAAAGTCACTGTCTTTTTTGATGCGCATCATGGACTTTATTCTGTAAAAGTGTTTCCATTGTAGATTATGCTCGTGTTTTCTTGTCACATAAAAATGTATCCGCACAAGTTTTTTTATGAGCATTTTTAGAATGTAAGCGCATCTTTGTGTTTCAATCTATTGTTTTTTTTTGTTTGTTTGTTTGTTTTTTTGTTTTTTATGCGATATTCCAAAATGCCCATAAAATAGGTGGATGGAAACATAGCAGGGGCTTCTGTGTACACAATACTACTTTAAACACATGTCTTGCAAAGACTTTCATCCTTACTTGATTAGTAATCTAGGACCGTTGGGAAAGATTCGATCTTCAGGAAAGTATACCAGAGAACACAAGGAGGACTGAAATTATTTTTGACTGAAATAGTAGATTTTTTTATGGCAGCTGTTTTTTTTTTTTTTAATTATTATTTTATTTTAACCTTATTTTAACCAAGTACATCAGGTGTTATAGGAAGTGTTCCTGGTTCTGGCTGACCTAGTTTATGCAGCCTAACAATCAATTAACTAATTTTAATTATAGATATTGATAAAGTGTTATAAAAAGACTCTAAAAGCAGCCAGGGCCGTGCATCTCCGTAAACTCAAAAAATAACCAAAACAATCCAAGGTTCTTGTTTAGTACAGTTGCTAGATTAACAAATAAACAGACATCACCAGAACAAAATATTCCATTACAGTTTAGTAGTAATGATTTTATGAATTTCTTCACTGAGAAAATCGAAAGCATCAGAAATACAATTGTAAATGTACAACCTCTGACAGAGTCAGTAGCGTGTTTACCCACCACGCAAAGCATGCAATTGCGTGGGGCCCCCCGCGATTTCTCCCTTGGGGGATCCCCCCAGTAGTGTAGTTTATGTGATACGCAGGTATTTGCCTTATACCCACTAGGAAATGTCAAGGATTTCCGTATATCCACTTTAAAAAGCGCGAGGATACGGATCTGGTGCTCTTTAATGTGTCGTGACTCGTGATAGATCGCTGTAGCCTCAGTTAAAGAGAAGCGACAGCCTGACGCGCACATGAACTGATCCTCTCCTCCGCTTTAATACCAGTTACAGAGCAAAATAAACATGAATGAACACCTAAAGGTATGTTAAAAGATACAGTTCAGTTTACCGAAATCCATATCATGTCTCGTGTAATCACTTACTCAGTGTTCAACCGCGGAAAGAGGGTAATAAAAAAGCTTGTAAACAAGTGTAATGTCACATTTACCTAAGAACAAACATATTCAGTGACCATAAACTTGTTAGTCAGCTAGCAAAAATAACTCTAGAGAGGAGCATTTCGCTAAATATATGCACCATATTACATATTAATTATAATTTGTATTGTTCTTTAATAGCCTATACAATGCATGTTTGAATAAATCCATCAAGTTGACAGCCACCATTTAAATGTTTATATTTAAAAAAACGAATTTGAGTAGAACTAATTTATTAGTTAGTAGGCCTTTTCTAACCTTATTATTATAAACATTTTGTGTAATTTAAGTTTGTAAACAAATTGGTTCATTTTAACCCTCAATCTTAATGTAGTACCAACTGATTCCCATATATATTTTAAAGCATTAGTTGAGAGATTTTTTTTCTTGAGAATTATTGCCATGTACTGTACCTGATGTACAGTATATCCAAAACAACTGATATTGAATCTAATTGCAAGCTTGTGAATCGAAATGCATAACTATGATGACAGACTGGCAGGAAATGGTACAAAACAGGGTGATATTGTGACATAAGCCTCATCTTTCCATTATTGTTAATAATAGTTGCAACTTGCACTCTTAAATGTGCATTGAAAACTGCCAGCTGATAAAACCTATGATCCAGGGACCATAATCATTTAACATTTAAGGCTAAATGTAGCTCTTAACTGGCAGAGTTAGATGGTGATTGACACTAAACAGTAGAAAATCAGTTCAGTCTCTTCAGCTGTAAATGTCATTGGCGGTTAAAGTCTTGTGTTACTTTATAATAAATTGACATGTTGATAAGACACACATAAGCATTGTTTCAGAATGCTCTAAATTACATGTAGCTTAGATCAGATGCATACTAAATGCATTAGTGAGTGTGGTGGTGCTTATGGGTGGTCGCTCTGGGACAGGTGGGTATGAGGCTGGGAGGAAAAAATCACAGTATACTGACTACAAAAAAGTAGACTCCTCAAAAGATATAAAACTTTGGATGACCAGTAATTTTCTTCTATTAAATTCAGATAAGACTGAGGTATTACTATTGGACCAAAAACGTGTACACAATCTCTTATAATACAATTTGCATTTAGAATGATGTACTGTTACTTTTCCTCTACAGGGTGTTATATTAGACTGCAACTTGTCCTTTGAAAATCATATTTCATATGTTACAAACGCAGCCTTCTTCCACCTCAGAAACATTGCTAAGCTACGGAACATGTTATCTGTTTCTGATACAGAAAAGTTAGTTCATGCATTCTAGACTAGGTTACTGTAATGCATTACTAGCAGGTTGTCCTGCATCCTCAAAAAACAAGCTACAACTAGTCCAAAATCCAGCTGCTAGAGTTCTTGCCAGGTCAAGAAAATATGATAATATAACACCAATTTTATCATCTCTACACTGGTTACCAATTAAGTTCCGTATCGATTATAAAGTATTTCTACAGACCAATAAGGCCCTAAATGGCTTAGCTCCTGTGTATTTAACTGATCTTCTATCACCCTACAATCCATCACACTCTTTAAGATCACAAAACTCTGGGCTTCTGGTTGTACCTAGAATATTTAAGTCCACTAAAGGAGGGAGAGCGTTTTCACATTTGGCTCCTAAACTCTGGAATAGCCTTCCTGATAATGTTCAGGGCTCAGACTCACTCACCCAGTTTAAATCTATATTAAAGATGGATCTCTTTAGTCAAGCCTTCACATAATGCATCTCATTTCCTTGTACTCCAGTTATATCAGATCAATTGCTCATGACAATCTTTGCTTAATCTTATGAACCACAGCTATGCTAATTATTCTACCATTTGCTTTTTTGTTTTTACCTCGGGATGCCCAACCCCAGCAAGGACTTCAGATGATGCAAACTCTTGATTAGCATGCACCATTTCAAATTTTGCTATATATCCTAATCATTGTTAACATGTTTTCATTACTTCCATGACCTCATTGTTTCTACCTTAAATTAATACATTGCTTAAATTAATACATTGTTAGCTAACTGCGTGATTTGTATATGTACATTGCTGAAATTACAAAAAATTGGACACAGCCATCTCTGATAACAGATTACTCTAAATTGTAATGTTGACATGCATTCTCTGTAAAGCTGCTTTGAAACGATATATTGTGAAAAGCGCTATATGTAAATATGTATATATATAAATGTGAATTGAATTGAATTGTATGCCAGGTCAAAGAGATGTGGTTTTAGTCTAGAGTTAAACTGAGAGAGTGTGTCTGCTTCCTGAACAATGCTAGGAAGACTGTTCCAGAGTTTAGTTGCTAAATAGGAAAAGGATCTACCGCCTGCCATTGATTTTGATATTCTAGGTATTATGAACTGCCCAGAATTTTGAGATGTATGATGTTTAATAGGGAGCCTATGTAGTGTTGATAGAACAGGGCTAATATGGTCATTCTTCCTGGTTCTAGTAAGAACTGTAGCTTCTGCATTTTGGAACAGTTAGGCAACCACCCAGTAGAGAATTAGAATAATCTAGCCTTGAGGTCAATAACACATGAACTAACTTTTCTGCATTTGTCATTGAGAGCATATGCAGTAGCTTAGATATATTTTTAAGATGGAAGAATGTGGTTTTACTAGGGGTGTGACGAGATCTCGTGGCACGAGATCTCGCGAGACTAAACTGTGACGAGATTTCTCGTCGAGGCGAAAAGTAGTCTCGTGATGTTGCCATGACAGAGTGTTAGGATGATTAGGAAAGAATATGCCACCGCTACGTTTACATTATGCCTCCACTGTCGTTTTGCTTTGTATTTAAATAAAAAAAAAACATTTAATTCAGTTGGATAACGGTCGCCGCCGCTCCATATTTACAGAGTACACGCGACCGTTTAAAAGTGAAAGTAAACGCGCGCGCGCATTCAAACGTGATTTCAATACCCCGCATTTTGAAAGCGGCTCACTGATGAATACAGATATCTCTCAGTATGAAAGCTATTTTAGGCTGGGCAGTGTAGTTGTAACCATCTCTCAGCTCTGTATCAAAGAAAAATTTGGTCTTATTTGATCTTTGAATATTGAGAGAGTGCGATTATGGTTGCACTTATTGTAAAGTGTTACCATAAAAATAAATAACAGTTGTATTTACTAGTACAAACAATAAGGTTTCATTTGTTAACATTAGTTAATGCACTGTGAGCTATCATGAACTAACAATGAATGACTATTTTTATCAACAAAGATTAATAAATACTGTAGCAAATATATTGCTTGTTGTTAGTTGATGTTGGTTAATACATTAATGTTAATAAATGAGACCTTATTGTATAGTGTTACCATTTTTATTTATACTGTTTTTATTTCTGTGATCAGATTGTGGAGAGGAGTTCAGTTAGGAGGTCAAAAGCTGTAGAAGCTCATAATTCATGTACAGTAAGATCTGAAGAGAAGCCAGTCAGTTGAGTTAGTGGCAAAACCTTTTACATTACTTGAGTATTGTTGTCTTTTACTGCATATGATAATTCAGTCTCAGAAAGTAGAACTGAAATGACATTCATTACAAAATGATTAGTTAAAACATTTCAAATACACCTGCAGAATATTTTTCTAGTCATGTATTTCGCCATCTTGTCTCGTCTCGTGAACTCAATCTCGAGTCTCGTCTCGTCTCGTGAGATACTGGTCTCGTCACACCCCTAGGTTTTACATATGCTAGAAATGTGGCTTTCAAATGAAAGATTGGTAACAAAGAGCACACCCAGGTTCCTAACTAACAACGAAGACGTAACAGAGCAGCCACCAAGTGTTAGACAATATTCTGGGTTATTACATGCAGAGGTTTTTGGTCCAATAATTAAAACCCCTGTTTAAAAGATTAAAAATTAACATTTTTTATTAAGGCAACATGCTACATAAGACAGACATATTGTCACCTTTATGTTCAGTTTGTTTTTGTTTTTTTTAAATTTTAGTATGTTTTCATTAGTTTCATGTTTCCTTTGTTCAGTTTTCCCGCTTCTCATTTGTTTACATTTGGTTCAGCTGTGTTTGATTAATCATCTCGTTTGTGTTTGCAACTTTAGTTGTACCTTGTCTTTTATTTTCTGTTCGGTCACAGTTATATTATCCGTGTTTGCTTCCTGTCTGCCTGCCTTTAGGAATATTATTATTAAAACTATTGTTGTTTGGAACCTTCTTCTCTGCCCTTTGGGGCAGTCGTGGCCTAATGGATAGAGAGTCTGACTTGTAACCCAAAGGTCATGGGTTTGAGTCTCATGTCCGGCAGGGATTGTTGGTGAGGGGAGTGAATTTCCAGCGCTCTCCCCACCTTCAATACCACGACTGAGGTGAGACCCTTGAGCAAGGCACCGTACCCCCAACTGCTCCCCGGGCGCCGCAGCAATGGCTGCCCACTGCTCTGGGTGCGTGTTCACTGCTGTGTGTGTGCACTTGGATGGGTTAAATGCAGAGCACAAATTCCGAGTATGGGTCACCATACTTGGCCACATGTCACTTCACTTCACTTCACTTCTCGTCTTTGTCTGTTTGCCCCTGCAAATGCCCCGTGACACATTATTATTATTATTATTATTATATTACTACAGTTATATTAATATGTCCATAATATTGCTGTGGAAATAATTGGTTTCCACATGGTTTCCACATGGTCACAGTTTTTCATGGTCTGTGGTATTAATTTGTCAATGCTTTTACACTTTAATATGTCCTTTTAATGTTTGATAGTTGAAGAGTGAGTAGAATAATGTCATCTCATTGTACACAGTTTTTGAAAATGTTTATTGCATTCATAGAGAGGAACTTTCACTAATTGTTTACAGTTTAATGTAAATTAATCCCATAATTCACGCAAAGAGTAGGAAAAAATGGATATAAGTTGCATGTTGCTTTATTTCAAAAGTAACTACTGTGTGCATAATAATAGTAGTAGTTTATTTGCAAGTTACATTGAACCTGCAACATTGCTAGCTAATATATAACTCCAAATTATGTGTTCTTTTATAGTTTCCTCATTTGATTTTAGTTGAAATGTAAAGATTTTCACCCATATAAAAAATAATCTTAACACTGACAAAGCATGTAACACAAAGGCTACTCATTTTCATAAATACACGCGATGAAGTAAAAAGATTATATGAAAACAATGTCTATAATAATATGAAAGAAATATTTTAATAGGTTATGACATTTGTCTGTAATGTTATGTTGTATTTATTGTGCATTAGCCACTTAGCCAAGATGCTGGGACGGTCAGTTGAACAACAAGATTGCAGCACATCTCAATTCTCACAAGGATGCTTTCTGTGTCCTCGCGTCCTTCCGAGTTCGTTCTTTCAAGGTCGCCTGGCAAGACTGAACAAGTGTTCTTGGAATTGAGAAACAGTCCATGATGACTCAGTAGCCCATGTAATGAATGACAATGAAAAAAAAAATGAAAAAAAAAAAAACTAACTAGACATATAAACAGTATTACAAGATTGTATTCAATATCAGTATGCTTAAATCTCATTAGCATAGCTTCTTTCCATTCTCTTGAAAAATCTACAAAGACATAAAAGATGTGTTTGAGCTTCCCCGAGTTGTACAGTACATCTTACAATGGCCATCCAATGGACTCTGCCATGACTGTGAATACTTCATCTGGAAATTGTGCTTTTCCGCCTGGAAGTATGTGCAAATGGTTGCCATATTGGATTTTATCAGTTTAATCATCCTAGCCCATCCCAGCATTAACCTCACCTGCTCTTGGCACCCTGTGTACATCATGAGGGCAGACAGTTTTCTACAGTCTCATTGAACATCTGCCATCCAGAGAATGACAAGTAAACATTGGGGTTATTTGACTACTCCTGCTGCCATTTCTGCTGGGTGGGACTGGCCTGGTTCCAAGAGATATGCAAATCATGACTGCAGCAGAAACAACACTGAAGTAGCTTTCCAAGCTTAAGAAAATACCCAGCTTCATCTGGTACTCCTTGCTACAGATATTGATTGAGTGGATGAGAATAATTTTCACAATTTTCATGTGAAGTATGTGTAAATGGTTGCCATACTGGGTTTTATCAGTTTAATCAGTCTCTTTCTCTCTCTCACGCAGAATGGGATCCTCCACCGCCACGCCAAGTTAGGTCCTTACAACACGGCCCACATTCTCACATTTTTAGACAGACTACACAACATCGTCACAGCAGAAGAACAAATGGATGCAGAGCAGATGAGATACATTGTCAACTGGGACAATGTATCTTTCCACCAATCTGCCCTGGTCCAAAACTGGTTTCATTGTCATCCACAATTTTAACCCCATTGAAGAGTTTTTTTTTTCTTTTTTTTTTTTTTTCTTTTTTTCCAGCATGGTGGTGGAAGGTTTACAATCTCCAGCCCTATGTCAGGATACCCCTCATTCAAGCCATGAAGGAGCCTGTGACCTAATTGTTGCAGTGTCTGTGCAAGGATGGATTCACCATTCAAGAAGATTCTTCCCTCACCAGAGAGGACATCGCCTGTGATGTGGATGAAGTGCTATGGCCAGATCCAGCTAGGCGAAGAGATGATGCTTAGGTGTTTTTTCTATATATATATTATTTTTTTTCCCCCATTTAAAATTTGTATTTAGAACATGTTCTGATTTTCAGTGCAAAATGCAACCTTTGGAAAGGCATGGCTGTATTGAATGATTTACAATGTGGTGAGAAATAAATATTTTCATCAATGTACAGTACTGGTGTGTGTGTGCGTGTGTGAGTGTGTGCGTGTGTGTGTGTGTGTGTGTGTGTACTTGTTTTGCCTATACTTGTGAGGACCAAATGTCCTCACTTACATTGTGAAATGCTTTCACAACCCACTAGTGAGGACATTGACTGGTCCTCACTAATTTTATGTCAGCCAAAAGAGGTTTTTAAGTCTAATGAAGATAGCAAAACAAACCTGTGTGTGTGTGTGTAGTGTAGTGTAGGGGGATAGAAAATACAGTTTGTACAGTATAAAATGCATTACGGCCTATGGAAAGTCCCCACAATTCACAAAAACACAACATGTGTCTGTGTGTGTGTGTGTGTGTGTGTGTGTGTGTGTGTGTGTGTGTGTTTTTAGTTTTTTTTTTTTTTTTTTTTTGTCAATATATTCATGTACTTTAACCCAGATCAAACCCAGACTACAAACCCAATTCCAAAAAAGTTGAGACACTGTACAAATTGTGAATAAAAAAGGAATGCAATAATTTACAAATATCATAAACTTATATTTTATTCACAATAGAATATAGATAACATATCAAATGTTGAAAGTGAGACATTTTGAAATGTCATGCCAAATATTGGCTCATTTTGGATTTCATGAGAGCTACACGTTCCAAAAAAGTTGGGACAGGTAGCAATAAGAGGCCGGAAAATGTACATATAAGGAACAGCTGGAGGACCAATTTGCAACTTATTAGGTCAATTGGCAACATGATTGGGTATAAAAAGGGCCTCTCAGAGTGGCAGTGTCTCTCAGAAGTCAAGATGGGCAGAGGATGACCAATTCCCCCAATGCTGCAGCGAAAAATAGTGGAGCAATATCAGAAAGGAGTTTCTCAGAGAAAAATAGCAAAGAGTTTGAAGTTATCATCATCTACAGTGCATAATATCATCCAAAGATTCAGAGAATCTGAAACAATCTCTGTGCGTAAGGGTCAAGGCTGGAAAACCATACTGGATGCCCGTGATCTTCGGGCCCTTAGACGGCACTGCATCACATACAGGAATGCTACTGTAATGGAAATCCCAACATGGGCTCAGGAATACTTCCAGAAAACATTGTCGGTGAACACAATCCACCGTGCCATTCGCCATGGTTCATACATTCTGATTCTGTTTGATTCATTTACACACTGCTGTGCACAATCATAAATGTGTAACTTTTATACCAATGATATACAAACCCGATTCCAAAAAAGTTGGGACACTGTACAAATTGTGAATAAAAACAGAATGCAATGATGTGGAAGTTTCACATTTCAATATTTTATTCAGAATACAACATAGATGACATATCAAATGTTTAAAATGAGAAAATGTATCATTTTAATGGAAAAATAAGTGACTTTATTGCATTGCGTTGGATGTGTTTTTTTTTTTTTTTTTTTTTTTTAATCATTATGGTTGTTCATTGTTAAAATGTTAGGGTTCCTATGTTTTTATTGTGTTTAGGTTCTGTCTACCCTGTCATGCCTGTCATTTGACCCAGTTTCCCTGTGTGTCTGATTATTGGATTACATTCACCTGTTCAGTTAATTATCTTATCAGTCCTCCATATTTAAGCCCAGTGTTTCCTGTGTTCTTTGTGTATTGTATGTGGATGCTTTTTCTCTGATTGTACGTTTCTCATCTGCGGTTTTATTCTTGAACTCTCCCTTGTTGTTCGCTTCCTGTTAGCAGCCACCTGTGACAAAGAGCACCTCATAGCACCAGTAACTTGACAACCCCTATCTAGCACGTTTGCGACGTCTTCACAAAGAACACGTCTGTTACAGGTGAGGCTCCCTCTCCGTTTCCTCCGGATCATCAGAGCAAGCTCTCACCAGAATATTGACTGTTGCTGTTTCACACTCCATTTTCCATAGGCCCTCATACCTGGGACTGATTGCACACACACCAGCAGCTCATCACTCACACACTATTTAAGCACGCCACACACACACCACCTTTGCGGAGTCTTGATTTGCTACGGTGGTCATTTCTGAGCGTTTCTATTGTGGAAGGTTATTCTGTGTTTGATCTTGGACTGTTTCCTTTTGTTTGATTCTCTGCTGCCCGCCCCGGCTATTGACTGTTTATTGGATTGTAATTGTAAGCTGCCAGCCCTGACCTTTTTGCCTAATTTTTGGATTGTGTATGTTTGCCACCTGCCTCAACCCAAGCCTGTCCCAGTTTATGATTCTGTTTTGCCTTCTCTACTGCCACTGCTGTGTATTGACCCTGTACTGTTTAACTCTGACCAAAATAAAGCTGCAGATGGATCCTCACTCCGCTGACTCTGCATTACAACGTTGGGCAGCTGCTCGAACATCTTGCCTTTGAAGAAGACTGTTGATTTTTATGCAAGTATCCCTACTCTCAAATTAAGATTACCCCAGAATAAATTGCATTGCTAGCGCACCCCAACACTTATGCACAATAATAATGATAAATGCTGATCAATACTTAATTATATTACTTTTTTTTTTTTTTTTCTTACTGAAAAAAAGGTATGTTTTAGTAAAACAAGCAAAACGCAATTTGTTTTGTCATATGACAGCTCTATATGACCTGTAATAAGTGCACTGTAAGTCGCTTTGGGTAAGAGAATCTGCCAAATGCGTAAATGCAAATAAATGAAAATATGATTTTTTTGTAAATCCTTTTTTGTTAGTGTCGCTAGTACAAATGCTCAAAGCTGCTTATTTCTAAGTTTATTTCTTCAAGGTACTACTATAATATAAATGCATGCATTTCATTCAATTTCTATTTGGGGACATAAAGGGTTAGATCACCCAAACACAAATATCAGTCATTATTTACTCACCTTCATGCTGTTCAATCCCAGAGGTTTTTTTTTTTTTTTTTTTTTTTTTTTCTCTGAACACACAAGGTGATTTGGTCACGTTTGTTCTGCTGGTTTCTGTTCATTCAATATCAAAGGAGCCTGACTTCCAGAAGCTTCATGATATTATTTGATGATGCTTTTGAAGATTCTGAAAGTCGGTCTCCATTGTGTGAACAGAAACCAGCTGAACAAACATGACCTAAATCACATCCTCAATGTGTTTTGGCTCGAGGCTCACTGAGGATGAAGAACCACAGCAACATCCTGTGGGTTTGGGCCAAATTTTCGAGCTCAGAGCCTTCCCCCAGACAGCACGCCAAATACGCATAACCTTTATTCCATCTAATTTTATGAAAGTGTGAACTCATGAAACGGCACAATGTCATTTGATTTCTGTATTTGAAGTAACAAAATGATCTTACTTCATATTTTTGTTTCAGGTTTCCCTGAATGGCCAAAACTAGTTTTATTTAAAAAAAAAAAATAAATTAAAAAATAAAATGCTTTAAGTAAATGCAGTAAAGCCCACTGTTGCAGAATTACAACATCACTTTCAACAATTTTTAAAAAAGGCTTGCAAATGTTTTTTTTTTTTTTCTCTCAAGACCACATTTCCATAGTTAATGGGTTCTATTGTTTGTCCTCAAAATGCTATTGAATAGAATAAGTGTTTATAGATCCAGTCATCTGGCCATGAAGTTACTCTACCTGCAGACTTCGCGTCAAGCTCATCTCCTTTTTTTTACATGACTGGATTTGTCAAGATTCAAGTAAGTAAATTTCCTTACTTTTTTTTTTTTTGTTTGTTTATTACAATGTCTAGAACACAGATATATTTAGTTATTTTGGAAAACATTAATCAAATTTGATTTAGAGCTTAAGTCCATGTTGTAATTCTACAACATTGGGTCAGAGTGGTAGTCAAAATAGCCTGTGCTCCTACACATTACATAAGGACACTGCACTTCTCACATGGTCACAAATTGAAATTTAAACTGTTAGATTCATTGTAACTAAGTCCTAAATGTGCTTTTCTGTTAAATTTGTACTTAGTTTAGACCATAATTAAACACAGGAATAAACTGTATGTGGGATTTAAAACTCCATCATCCAGAGCAGTGAAACTCCCTGTATCTATGTAGTTTATTTATTTTATTTTTTTTAACTTCTAAATGATCCTGAGATTTTTTTTTTTTTTTTTTGTGTTGGCCAAGTAGCAGTTTATACCATTAGGAGCTCTGAATGATTTTGGGGGGATGCCTTTTGCATTCTTCAGGGACAAGTGTGAATGGTCTTGAACATGAACCTGTAAGTGCTCTGGGGGGGGATGTATGTGTTCTCTTAGTATAAGTAGAGAGCATAATAGGCCAGACAGACAGTATTTGAGTGAATGGACAGTACTCTTTTGTCCAGCCTTTCTAGATGACATGGTTAGTAATTGTTGTCTGCATTTCATTTGAAACTTAAGCTCTATTTTATTCTCTTGTTACGGCTCCTACACCACACATGCAAACCCTTCTTCCTCAGGCCCATGTGGCCTCTCTGATCCATGCATGCAAATAGCAACACAGAGGTAGCATCTTTTATAGATGGATGAGGACCGATTGCTGATTGAAAAGTTGTCCAAACGAGTTTCACACAGGTGCATTAAACATTCATAATAATGTAAGTACTTTCTATCAGCAGTGAATAGATGTTTTCCTTTTGTTCAACAATGTTAATCCAATAGAGTTATTTTAAAATAAGCATTCTACCTTCATTAGAGGTATTTTAATGAGATCTGTGGTAGTTGTTTTGACAAAGGGTGTGGAAAAATGTGAAACAAATAAAAAAGTATTAAAACATTTGCAAGAGAAGACATCTGCTGTACTAAGAAGGTGATCAAGTGGATCCCATTTTCATTTAGTGTGTCTTAGCAAATGAGAAAAACTACTTCCTTGATTTAGGCACATTGAGCTGTTATGGCACAACAGGGGGCTCTGTTTTTATGCCAGCATTCTATGCACTATTTTATCATCCCAGAGGGGAATCCAGTTTTAAAGGGATAAAGAGGAAGAAGAAGCTGTTTAGTATATGGAAATCACATTGACCAAGTTGTTATTCTCTGAAAAAAATACAACCAAGATAGAGTTTTTATGCATGGGGTTAGTGACCCTTTTCAGGGTTGCAAAAGAGTTAATTTCTAAAAGAAACAGGCATTTACATTAGAGTTTTTTTTTTTCTTGTTCATTAATCTCCCAAATAGGATGTCAGTGTTCCTTTTGTGCTCACCACTAATGGGCGTTCAGTGTCTCCTTGAGACTATGTCATGTTCCTGTCCATGGTGCTGGAGCATAATTGTCAAAGGACCCAAAATAATGCTGACATACACAAAGAGGGCTCATTTTCATGGTCTCAAGGCTCAGCAGCCTGCCCATGCCTCATCCTAGTCATGCTGTCCATGGCATAAAGGGTGAGCCAAGCTGTTTTCTAATCCAGTATGGCAAAGAGACAGCTTGTGTTTTTCATATAACAGGAGTGAGTGTGATTGCTTAGAGGACATTTAATGAACATATGCCTATCCATGAATATATATATTCATTGTACATCCATCCTTTATATATCCATCCTTATATATCTTTTATATTGTTTTAACAAGGAAGAGCAAATGAAATGTTTAATAATGGCTATAGACCATCTATTTGTGGTTCTGAAGAAATCGTTATATGCTGCTGAGTAATAACATATTTCAGAATTGCTGCTCATTGTTTCTGCATTGTACATGAAAACATCAAAAACAAACAAAGTTCCATCTGCAGGCAAATAATGCTAGACCTCATAACTACCTAAATTATGAATATTTAGTAACTGGTAACAATTAGATTTTTAGTGGGGGTATGATGTCAGTTCCCCTTAATCAAACACACCTTAATCAACTCATCAGCAGAGACTCCATAACCTGAAATGGAAGGGATAAGGGAGATATCCAAAATGTGTACTGTTGGTGTGCCTTCAGGAACAGGGTTGGGAAACAGTGATCTATTGTCAGTTGTGCAATGATGTATAAAGCACGGCTCACAAAGTAGTCACTTCCAAACCAAGAAACTTTCTGTTGGTCAACAAGTCAACTTTGCATAACCAACTTGAACACTGCAAAAAGACTGTAAGCAACTACTTCACGGCCCGGTTGCGCAAAGCTCCTCAAGTTTTTCCCTTGAGTATGAGACTTAAGGCATGCTATTCCTTTACCTATGGGAATTACTGAAGGGTCTTGCATATAAATTCTTTGATATAATTCCATACACGGTTCTCAAAGGGAAACAATTAAGTGTTTTACGACAGCGACCCAGGTTTTGCTGTTAAATTAAAAACTTATTTTGATCATTTTTTGTCATAAGTGTCTATAGATAATACATGCCAAATTTCATGTGAATTTAGTCAAGTGCTTTAGGAGGTCTTAGAAAAAGAAATTTTGCCAAATGCATAAGCTCATTGTTTTTTATTCGGTAGGAACTGTAAAAGGTGGCTGGTATTTGTTTTGTGCTGTTCCATCTGTCTACATAAACATTTTATGGTCCTACACCTTCCACAGAAAATGTATAATAGATACATAAAAAAAAAAAAAAAAATACATTTAGACTGTTTAACATAGTGATTGCTATCAGAATATGATGAGACTTTCAACCAGTATAACAACAACAAAATATCTCTATAGAGAATTGCCTATTGCACCTTTAACAACATGAGGGTTGAGTAAATGATGACAATTTTCAGTTTTGCATGAACTATCCCTTTAACAAAACAAAGTATATGTAACGTTCACATTTTTCATAATCCTAAGCTATAAGGCATCAGTCTTGATAAAATACTTTTAAAATAGTCCATTTAAAATCTTGCATTACCTTTAGGGATAGCAGTTGTCAACTGTCAGCTGCATGTGACAACAATCTAATGACAGCAGACTGTGAGTTAAGATCCCAGAGGCATATTGCATCTTTGCCAAGAGATGAGTCTATATGAAAACCTAATTTGCTTGATTTACACTATATTTCAGAATTATGAAATGCCTTGTCAGTCAGTTCTAAAACATTGTCTGGCAGTGTGAAGTCAAATACCACAAAAATTACTCAGATCCTGACTGACACAGTGCTATACCTTTATTCATATATGCATTAATTTGCTCTTTGGCTGCAGCATCTCCACTGGTGTCAAAAGTATTCACATTCAATACTCAAGTAGAAGTATAGATACTAGGTTTTAAAAATACTTCTGTAGAAGTTGAATTATCAACTCAAGCTTTTTACTCAAGTAAAAGTCTAAAAGTACTGGTTTCAAAACTACTTAAAGTATAAAAGTAAAAGTAATGTAAGGAAAAAAAATGCCATTAGGGACAAAAGCTTAGGCCGTGTCACAGGGGTCTATTGTGCACTCCACCTCCTCAAAATGTCATCAGTAACCTTTATTGGGATGTAAATGTACATCCAAGCTTAAATGCAGGAATCTGTGAGGGCAACGGACAAGAAAAATGTGGGTAGTTTTGGTGTACCCAGGGCAGGCTTAGTAACAATCAGGGCTTGACATTAACACCCGCCAACCCACCAAAGTTTTCAGCTGTTTCAGTTCACACCGCACTGACAAACGGCAACAAACTTGTCTGTTGGAGTTTATTGGATACGTGTTGGCATTGGTTGGAGTCTGTTTTTACCAGACTGAACATGTTTAATCGTCGTTTGTTTGGTCGTCTGAGCATCCAACAAACGGCAACAAACTCTCGGTGCGTTCCAAATGGGATATATCGCCCTCCGAAGGGCACTTTGGAGTGAAAACAACCATGGCCGCCATATTGAAGGGTCGTTCCAAACTGAAGTGTTCAAAACTGGCCACTTTAAAGGGAATGAAGGATTTCGAAGGGTACAACTGATGGACACTTCGGGCCCCCATGATCCTTTGCACAGTGAAGTTGTTTGTCGTCACAGAATGGGTACAGGAGGCTCGGAGTTCGATTTTACCTATATATGAATGTATAGTATTTTTCTATACTACTGTAATATTTATACAAGTTAGATTTGGTACATTAATATGGTCAAAACGACATTGTACTTCAACAAAAATACTTTACAGCTCTCTTTATCAGTCCATTCAAATGTTTCAAATACATAGACACAATATACATTATGGTGCGATAAACCAAACCTTGCGCAATCTATCCTCCTTGATTGTCTCGTTAAAGGTGATAGAGAGGATTTTTTCGTCGACTGAGAATCCAAAGACTGTTACTGAGTTTTTGAAATGAGCGCATGCGTAAGAACAGCCCCCCTCCTTAACAGCTCATTTCAAGAGAATGCCTCCCAAAACTTGTGCACGAGTATTGGAACACGAGTGTTTACCACCGGCATTCGCTGTGTCGTGTTAGTGGATTCATTATGTCGGACTCACCGCAGGTAACTCATAATCTGCAGTTGTTACTCCTGTCTCCTGACAAAAACATTGCATGCGGCGCCTGTGGAGTGTGGAAAGTTACTGGAGCGTGCAACCGCGCTCGTCTCTCACAAGGAACGTCACGGCAGTGATTGACAAGCCAGAGGGCCAATCCGCGCACGCCTCTCACAAGGAACGTCACGGCAGTGATTGACAAGCCAGAGGGCCAATCGTTTGCGCGATGATCGCGTAAACGATTGGCTGATGTTTTTAAGGCCCTACCTCATGCACAGATGATGTATATTAATATTATTACTTTCAGTGCACCTAATAAATAGTCTTTTATCAGTTAGTAAAGACAGTTTCAAGTAATATTGCAAAAATGTATAAAACAAAACATCCTCTTTAGCACCTTTAAGATGACGCAGAAGTGCGTTCCAAAAAAGGAGTGAAGGGTGAAGGGCGTAGGACCTCTACACCCTTCATCCCTTCGAAGATCTCACTCCGGAGGGTAAACACTTTGAAGTGATTAGGGCATAGGGATGAGCCCCTCCGAATGGAACGCAGGGCCTGACGTAATCTGACCTGGCCACGAACCGTTGCCATGACGATGAGGCAAGTCCCCTGCAAAGACAGCTGTTTGATCGCGCCCGCGCCTCACGCACACACAACAAAGCACTGGAAACGTGACATCGCAGCTTGTTCATTATAAAAAATAAAATACAGTTTAAAAAAAAAAAACGTATAAAAGGTACAGTAGTCCGTAGAGCAATCCGTGTCATTCAGCAAGAGCACTGCTCCACTTCACCGAAAGAGAGAGGTATAACACCATGAGAGCAACGCAGGTTTACCTTCAGTTTCATTTTAAATTAATTTGTTTAGGCATGTTTAGCTACATGGTTGTATATGACTATGGGTCACATAAATAAAAAGGGTCGCGCTAAAAAAAAGTTTAAAAACCGGTGTATACGCTAATTTATTCAAACGTCTCTCTACCGAACTACCTAGCTTAATTTGCAGAGGACGAAGAGAAAGCACCCGTTTGATAGCCTAAATGAGCCAGTAGTAGAGAAATAATAACTTTTAAGAAATAATCTTTTTTGAGTAACGACCCCCAGCACTGTCGTCCTTGCTGGAGTGTGACGTGATTTGTGACATGTGCAGGTGTGATGGATCGCGTACAAACCAATAGGGTGTCAGAATGGTATATGTTTATTCTCATCCAACCACAATCAAATTCACTCTATCCAGATGGCGCGATTTATCTGGATAGTTGTTTTTTTGTTTTTGTCGGAATGAAAACAAGCCGGAATGAAATAGGAGTAACGAGGCTATTTTTAAAATGTAAGGAGTAGAAAGTACAGATAATTGCGTGAAAATGTAAGGAGTAGAAGTAAAAAGTTGTCTGAAAAATAATTACTCCAGTAAAGAATAGATACCCAAAATTTCTACTTAAGTAAGGTAACGAAGTATTTGTACTTCGTTACTTGACACCTCTGAGCATCTCTTTAACCTTAAACACGTTTTATTTTGCTTTCTAACAATGGCACACATTTCCTTATCCTGATGTAGGTCACTGTCACATCTCTAGGACAAGAATTTATTCACTGCACAACTGGATATTTATAGCACAAGTACAGCAGTGCTTGTTTGCATGGACAGATGTCAAACTGTGCATTACTCATGATTCTGACACCTGTTTGTTATTGTAAAAAAAAAAAGAAAGAAAAAAAGAAAAAAGGCTGCACTCTACTGTCACACAGTTGTTATTCTTCGAAAAATCTCAACATCTGCCCTGTGTACAAAGCGCATGATGCAGGAGAATAACACAAAAAAGGTTTTAATCGGTTTAACAAGATCGGACCAAGAACTGAAACAAATTTCAAGAACTTGAAAGCAGTTTTCTGTTGTCTTTGCAGAAGTGTAATATGAAGATTGTGCAAAGCAACGTTTATTTTAATCAACACTATGGAAATGAATAGGTTACAATATGCGTGACACGACTAAACATGCATTAGCGTTTCTTGAATACTTACATTTTCACAGTACACACAACATTGCGAAAATAGCATTTTTTTTACATTTATCTGCTTGGTAGAGTGTCTTCAAAAAGCTAAATTTTCACAAGACAAAAACACCACCTCAGTGCAGACAGAAGGCAAAAATTTAGAAAAAAAGATTTTCAGATATATCTGGATTAATGCAGATGAAGCCAGAAAGTCAGGTTTGGTCATGAAGGTAAAACAAGACAATGTTCATTGATCTTCAATCCATTCCAAATAATTCTTTAAAGGTGAAGTGTGTAATTTGTGCACCAGTGGCATGAACAAATGAAAAAAAAATAATTGTTCAGGTTTCTTGAACAATTTCCCCATTTGGTTGAGCCACTGTTCCTGTATTGGGGTTACCGGGACACCCAAACAAACAAATATTTTGCACATCATTTACACTTCTCTGGGAACTGAAACCTTAACATAAAACATTGCACAGATCACCTTTAACTTCTTTAACTTATGAGAGGTGTGTCCCTCTATTATGCTAGTCTAGTATATGAAATCCAGTGCCTCTATTGCAGGAATACTAAGTATATTATTATAGAAATACCTATCAAGCCTC
This sequence comes from Megalobrama amblycephala, assembly GCF_018812025.1. Classification (NCBI taxonomy): domain Eukaryota; kingdom Metazoa; phylum Chordata; class Actinopteri; order Cypriniformes; family Xenocyprididae; genus Megalobrama; species Megalobrama amblycephala. The sequence goes on along the minus strand of NC_063045.1, from coordinate 40,476,858 downwards.
AGAGATTCTCATGAGCCAATCATGCTGATACACAGTTTTTGAATTCTCCTGTACGCATGCCACTTGACTGGTTTTTACATTTAACTCATAACCCATGGAGATATATCTCCAGAGGATTCTTGGACATGACTCTCTCATAAAAAGGTACTGTAGCTGATGCACATTCAGTATCCCTGCATACATGGGTTGAGAATCCGAGCCGGGAATCATTACGGCCCTGATCATAGTTAAAATTACATTTACAATTCAGCAACATTTCAGTGGCTTTTATTAGATTTGTGATGACCTTGGGTGTCTATGACGAAATATTATTATTATCATTATTATGTTCATCAAAGCATTATTTGATCAAATATATTTTCTAATTTATTTTATTTTACATTTTAATTTTCTCTGTGATGGCAAATCTGAATTGTCAGCAGATCCTTCAGAAACCATTAATATGTTGATTGTCTGCTCAAGAAATATTTCTTCTTATTATCAAAGTTATTATTATTATTTAATTAGAGTGCCAGAAGTTACAATGCAGGTTTCCTTTATTGAATCTAGAGAATAATTTTATTTTGACACACACCACCATTTATACGCAAGCTTGATTACAACAAGAAAAGTTGCATGCATCCCTTAAATATGCAATGGGTAATTTACATTTGAAATCAATAGACAGTCCTGAAGGCACATCCTGCTGAAAGCATTTATATTCAGATGCCAATAAATGGCAGTAAAATGATCATCATACAGATTTTGCTCGTCTTGTGGAAAAAGAATTGGCAAGGAGTTTTCATCACAATCCAGGAGACATTTGGTTTGATATTAATCTTGTTTCAAGAGATCAATATGCTCTAAAAGCAAATTGGCTTGTGCCTTTAATCACCCTGAATGCTGCAAATTGCTTAAAGCCCAATTATGCTGGTTATGCATGTTTGTATAAAAGCTTCCCTGTTTCTTTCTGCAGATTTAAAGGGTGGCTTTCGAAAGCTGTGTTGTGTTCATGTAAAGATGTTTCATTAATGTTCTTAATGCAAAGGAGTTATTTTAATTAAACACAGAATGTCACAGTCTATTTGTAAAAGGTTGTTTACACTTTGCAAATAACTGGAATTTGACATTGACTCTCAGAATAACAAGTGGATGATGCTGGATAAAGTTTTGTCAATGAAGTACTTCTAATAACATGCGTGAAAAATGTTTGACGTTTCTTGCTTCTGTGCATTGACAAATTTCAAACTTCATTTTCTTTCTTGTTTTAAAAATACATTTAGAAACTTTAACAACTGAAAGGTTTTCCCCCTTGTTCACATTAATTGCATGTATTGACAAGAAGTTACAGTCGGTTATTTTATAGCAATGCATTTTATATGATAAAATGTTAATCTCACAATTTGTAAACATGGAAATTGTATTAGTTCATTCATTATAAATAAGAGAACATCAAGCTATAATAAATATTTAATACAAGTTGAAGTCCCTGGGTTCAACTAGACCATATGTCCGAGTGACTGTTATACTCTTTTATAGAAATATTACCTTAAACTGATGTTAATGTGAGAGGAATTAAATATTAAATACACAGAGAGAAGCAGTTGTTTAAATGAATATAGGAAAATTAAAAGATTGCAGTCACTGCAAGCTAAGCCAGGCAATAATAATAATAATAATAATAATAATTAGTCTACATTTTCTATTTTGAATAATAGCAAGGAGTATAGACAACTCACCATTGATGCAGCATCCCTGACACAAAGAAAACATGTAGTCACTGTTTCATGATCAGAATGCCAGTTAAAGGCAAAGTATTACAAGACAAACAAGCAAATGGGTATTCAGAGCTTTATAAATTGTAATTCTTAGGAAATAATTCATTTTGCATTCTGCCTCAGAGTCAAAGGGTGTGTTTACATTTTCTCATTTAAAAAACAACAAAAAAAAAATAATAAAAATTATTAAAAAAATTATATATATATATATATATATATATATATATATATATATATATATATATATATATATATATATATATATATATATATATATAGTGCGATGAACTATGTGCGTTGTTTCTTTAAATTTGCCACAAATGCATGAGTTGTCCAATCATAATACTTTCACGGCTACATAAAAGGGGACTTTTAAAGGGGCTATAAGTAAGCTTTTTACTTTAATAAAGCATAAAAATACCCCAATATGTTTGCAGATATTTAGGAAACATGCTTAGTTCACCTACTTGTTTCTCAGAAAAACAATGCTACAGCCAGATATTCTACTTTGAAATGTGTGTTCCGTGTCGGAATGTCTGTCTTTGTTTTGGTCTGTGCGAAACCATGTGCTGCCAGTTTATCCAATAGTATTTCGACATCACAGGTTGCCAGTTGGCGGAAAACAACGCGTATTGCAGCCATGGAAACCAGCAAACAAACTGAGTCAGAGAATCACAGATTCTACCCAACCTAAAAAGCCTCTGCATCCATCTAAAAATCTCTACGAACGACAGCATATTAAAACACAGATAAATCAATTCATCATCTTACAGTGCGTAAGTCTCCTCAGCTTTCATTGTCAATTGCGCTCCCTCTTGTTGCGTGTCCTCTTGTTGCGTGTCTTTAAACTGGCCACCCGCATCTTTGAACAATGGGGCGGGGCAAACAATATTTTGAATTTGGACTGCAGTACGTTGCCTATTTCGACCACTGGGTGTCATTCCTACATAGAGCCCCTTTAAAGCACCGTTGTGTGTTTGATCACCGCTTGTGCATCACTGCCTGAGGCCCGCCCATTCCGGTTTTGGCTCTTTGATGTCTGTTTGTGCGTGTGGCCAGACTCGTGACTATAGCGATGACATGGAGGTATGTCTAATCTGTCCCTTGGCGTGAGTTTGCGCTATTTACCAGCTGCGCAATGATTAATCACGATTAATCGTTTGCAAAATAAAAGTCTGTGTTACGTAATATATGTGTGTGTTCTGTGTATATTAGTTATGTATATATAAATACATGCACATACATGTATATATTTAAGAAAAAAATTATATTTATATATAAAATATGTATATTTATATGTAATCTAAAATATATATAAATATGTATATTTATTTATACATGTATATATTTTTTTAATTTATACATGTATGTGCATGTATTTATATTTACATAATTGTTAAGCATTTGTACAATTATCCTTATTTCTTTTGTTTTGAGGTTATTTTGGTTAACTTTGTCTCTTGTTGTAGGAACCGAGGCTTCAGGCAGGTCACTGGCTGGCCCTTGTGTGCGGTGGTGGGACTTTGTCACGGAGTGCAGTATGTTGATTTTATTGTGTGTGTGTGGGTGTAGTGAGACCTGTGCACCTGGTGGTAAGATCTTTTGCGATATAGTATCCTTGTGCTCATTAAACTAGCTTACCTGTTGTAGGTAAGCCTCGGTTTCTCTTTTGTTTTTCTGTATATATATATATATATATATATATATATATATATATATATATATATATATATAGCCGTGCGATATTTCAGTGATAACAGCACTCCTACCTTTTCACCGTTTGTATCACTCCGCTTGAAGTGACCGTCTTGGCGACCGATCAAATCCACCGTAATTTTTGAGAATACTACTTCTTGTACCAAGAACTGTAGTTTTAATAGTTTTTTAGATGAGAATGTAGTTGTTTAGACCTGAAATATGTGACTCATATTTAATAATAGCGCATATTTTACTATTTGTTTTGACGTTTTCGGAGATGCGAGCTCCAGGGCGTCAGCGGCCGTTCAGTGCTTGTGTACGTGCCGAGAACAGCTTCATCTCGGCCAGTGCTTCAGGGATTTACCGCTGGCTCTTATAGTGGTTAAACATGATACATAATTCAATTTGAGTACATAAAACGGGCAGTCTTTGGTCTGATCAATCTATTATTTGTTCCAGAGCAAGTCGAATTGTGCCATGTTAAATTTGATTATAATTAACTTACATCCTTTATATAGCGTAGCATATTGGCTACAACTAGACGGGAAATAAGACTCTTCTCCGCTCTTCAAATACGTAAAACATTAAACTTTATAAACATAGTGTTTTTTGAGTAAAGAAAACGCTTTACAATTTTTTTTTTTCAAACATCAGATCTTTATTTACTTTTGCATTGCATAGACGAGATGACCAAACTGCAGCACTTCATTCACGAGGATTTATGAGGTTTGACTGACAGTTTGAGGATCCAATGTATGGAGGACCAGGAGTGCCATATAAAAATAAAACGAAGAATCAATTAATTAATTTAATAATTTAAACATAAAAATGTATATGAATCACCTTTTATATGGGCAAATTAATAGACATATTTAAAGTTGTTTATTTAATTACTGTTTTTAAATATAGTTTAATAAAACAATACATTTTAAAAATCTTTTTTGAATGTATAAATAAATAGACAAATTTAAAACGAGTTATTTAATTCATTTTTTAAACGTAAATCAATAAAACAATAAAAAGTAGTAAATCATTTAAAATGCGCATTTAAATCGCCTTTTTAAAAAAGAATTTGGCAAATGCTTTTTTCTCTCTATTTACCAATTGCTTTTCTTTGTCGGTTTTCTCTATCCATTTGTCAATCGAGTGGGAAAATGCCATTGGACAGTACACACGTGGGAGCAACCAATCAACTTTCGCCTCAATCTGAGGAGCCAATCCTCTCTCACTAATAACACTCACTGTCATTGGACAGATAGTACGGTGACCTGGAGAGGACAGGATCGGTTCATTTCGTTTTGTCGACATATAAACTCGTGGCCACGAGATCGTTTTGTTGAGGTAACGACATCTTTATGTCGTGGCCTCGAGATCATATGGTAAGGGAACGATATATTTTTCTCGTGGCCACGACTTCATTATGTTGATGGAACGACATCTATTTCTCATGGCCACGAGTTAAATATATAAACAACCTGTGCAACCATGGCAACCTGGAATTATCAGAAATGGATAGGCCTATAATAATATTTATTTTTAATTTAGAAAAAGAACGGAATTAAGAAATTATTATATTAACATAGTGCATATATTGTTTTGCGCACAATGTTGCTTAGACTGCATTCGAATGAAGATTATCAATAAATGTTTAAATGTTGTACATTTTAATCCCATCCAACAGTCTTTTAAATCCATTCACTTATCGTTTATTTTTTTATATTTTTATATTATTATTAATAATAATAAATATTATTATAATCTTATCAATTATGAAATAATAACATTATGAAATAAATCTTTTTCTCCTAAACACGTTGACCACAATTATTGGCACCCTTTTATTCAATTATTTTTGCAACCTCCTTTTGCCAAGAGAACAGCTCTGACTCTTCTTCTATAATGCCTGATGAGTTTGGAGAACACCTGAGAAGAGATCAGAGACCATTCTTTCATAGGGAATCTCTCCAGATCCTTCAGATTCCAGCTCCATGTTGGTGCTTCTTCTCTTTAGTTCACTCCACACATTTTCTTTAGGGTTCAGGTCAGGGGACTGGGATGGCCATGGCAGAAGCTTGGGATGGCCATGGCAGAAGCTTCAAATATATATATATATATATATATATATATATATATATATATATATATATATATAGGGAGGTAGCAAATATATATATATATATATAAAATGAGTACGAGAACCGTAAATGTTAATCCTAAAATCTGTTTGATAAAAATATCGCTGTGCTGCCCAGATACTGAACAGACTTTCCTTTGACTATTCTGAAGATCACTGGGAAGCTGAATAGGAAACAATGCAATAAAAACTGCACTTAGGATGATCAGCTCTGTCACACTCTCAAAGTCAGCGCTTTTTTATGGGATTTTTGTGACCACTCAAAAGACGGGGGTTGCCTATTGTGCCTTGAGTATTCTTACACCGCAGTGTTGATCCTAGTGAATCATTCTTGGGGAAGATTGTGACTGACACTGCAGATATACAGACTCCTTCTGCAGGTAACAGCAGGTTTTTGCATAGGTCTTAAACTGCAGCATTCATCACTCTGTGAAGCAGTATGATAAAAAATGGTGTGAAATTTCTTTCTCTCTCTCTCTCTCTCTCTCTCTCTCTCTCTCTCTCACACACACACACACACACACACACACGCACACACACTCTAAACTTATCAACCTCAACATAACTCTTGAGTTTAGAAAATTTAAATGTGAAATTATGACACTCTTTCTAAAAAGCAAAAGCTAGCAAATAATAAATAAACCAATCACTGAATACATAAAATGCATACAAGAATGACAAATGCACTTTTGATTAAACCTTACATAAGCTATATTACCTCCATACATTCAATTGCTTATCTCAGTATTCATTAGCTTTATTCAAATTAAGTGCCTATATGTGCAAAATTTAGGCTAATTTCATATTTTTTTCAAACAATTATTTTGCTCTCTGCTGACGCAGGTATCTTTTAAAATTCTACATACATTTGGAGACCTGAGACTGTACCAAAAACAATTGTAGGTCAGGATGAAATTAGTATTTCACCCTTGACTGTACCCGTTTTATTGGCTGGATAATGAAATTGACACAAACCTTCTATAATTAGTTTTTTTTTTTGTTTTGTTTTTTGTGCTGACTGCTCACTTTGATATGCTGCATGCTTTTTGACGAAAATGAGTCTTGATTCAGAACTACAGGGGAAACAAAATAGACCTAAAGGAAATTAGACCAGGAATTCACAAGAAAATCTGGTTCAAATGACCTATTATGCCCCCTTTAATGTAAAGGGGATGTAAAATAAGTCTGGTGTCCCTAGAGTGTCTATGTGAAGTTTTAGCTCAAAATACCCCACAGTGAATTTTTTTTTTATAACATGTTAAACTTGCCATTTTGGGGGGGTTGAGCAAAAACGTGCCGTTTTAGTGTGTGCCCTATAAATGCAAATGAGCTGCTGATCATGGCCTAAGAGGGTGGAGCTTCAAGAGCTGATGCTCTGGGGCCGTATTCAAAAAACATTTTAAGGCTAAAAGTAGCTCCTAACTTGCCGATTTAGGAGAAACTCTTAAAAATAATGTGCGTGTCAATCCTAATTTTAGGAGTCCTAAATTTTTGCTCTAAGAGTATTTCACAAAGCATTTTAGCACTAAAACTAGCTCGTTAGTAGTGGGTACCTAGAGCCTTGAACCTTTTCTTCATAAATGCAATACATTTTGATTTATAGATTTGAATCTACGAGGAGACGGCAAAAAAAAAAACTTTAACAAATAAATAAATATTGTCTGATTACCTGTGGCAGTGTTTTTTATGAGTTCACACTTGCAAATGAATAGAGTTAAAAAAACAAAAAAAAAAAAAAAAAAAATGATTAGAAAGACTGTTCGAATGTGTTTCTCCCAAAATTTGTTTATAAAACATAATTTGTCACTTGAATTCTGCATTCTCTTGAGACGCAGACATCCAAGAGGCAGACAATTAACTGTATATACTAGTTTAATTAGTGACACTTAGCCTACATTTTAAAACCTTTATGGCAACAAGATGGCAACATTTTATTTTGACAATGGCAACATTTTTATTAAAAAAATATTTATTGAATAGGGCAACATTTGTATTTTAAAACCTTTATTTTAATATGGAAACATGACACCTCATTCTACAATATTTCTATGATTAAATCGCTGACTCCTCCCCCATCAGCCAATCACTGTGTGTATACTCCATAGTAGGGCTGGGCGATATATCGCATGCGATTCTCACGCGCATGCGATTCTCACGCGCATTTCGTCAGTAAAGCCGGTTCCCTGATTACCGCTAAATCGCCATCACCTGCTTTCAAATGGAGCGCCATTTAATAGCCAGAGCCGTAGTTCACTGATAAGCCACGTTCATATCGCAGATGAATCGCCTTCGATAATGAACGCGATATTTGCGTGGCTTATCAGTGAACTACGGCTCTGTCTATTAAATGCCGCACCATTTGAAAGCAGGTGATGGCGATTTAGTGGTAATCAGGGAACCGGCTTTACTGACGAAATGCGCGTGAGAATCGCATGCGATATATCGCCCAGCCCTACTCCATAGCAACGAAGTCAACCCTGCCCTTACTCTTAGCTTAAGACTTCAGTCTATTCCTTAGTAAAAGTTTGTCTCAGCAGCGTTGTGAATAGGTTTTAAGAGAAAACTCTTAGCTAGGAACTTTTACTGCTATTTAGGAGAACTATTAGTGGTAAGACAATTTTTTTTGTGAATACGGCCCCAGAGCTCCAGTGACAGAACAATCTCACGCAGCAATGCACGTGGTATGCACGTGACGTCACCGTCGACCGTTACAACTGCGGTCATGTCCGCTAAGAGGCAAAAGACTAAGCGGCAGCATTTGTTCCCTTTCGATACTTCACTCGTACTGCGTATGGGGAAAGGTCTTCTTTTTCCCCGTTACTGAAGCCTTTTTCAATAACGCAGTGTAACTGCATCGTTATTGGTTCACTCATAGACAAGTTGTTGAACCAATGACGGCGCGGCATAGTTGCACGGCCTGTGGCGACCATAGACTGTAAAAAAAATATGGACGTAGCGTCCGTGACGTCACCCATAGAGTTCTGAACAGCAGTATTGACGCGTAAATGAGGCCGCGGCCATCTTAGCTGCGCGTCACCGCACGTCACTCCTGGAGTTTTATCATCAGAACGTTCTAAAGGTTTACTGTCAATCTACGGTGTTTTTTAAGATATAGATCCTCCAACACCAGTAGTGTTGGTTGTGCAAATAACAACATGGAAAATCAAATGGGACTTCATACCTTTATAATGAAATAGAGATCGCGAGATGAATCCAATTCGTGGCACTTGGGTAAAATATGAGTGTCCATTGCAAAACAAAAAAACATGTCACATTTCTTCTGAATGATCTGCTCTCTGTCATCGTTCTTCAAGAAAGGATGCAATCTGAGCAGCGTTTATGTTGTAAAACTGTATACGATCGTATCTAACAAACAAATGAGCCTATGTCCAAAGTATATTTTTTTCAAAATAGTGCAGCAGTTTTAGTTATAATATCCAAGCAGTGCTGTCGGATTTTGATATCCTCCCGCTATTGTCATTGTAGTAAATCTCACAACCAAAACTTTCAGCCAATGCCACGATCCAACAACGTGTGTTCTGTGTCTCTTCCCCATGCATGCACATCTACACAGACACACATCAGTCTCGAATATTATGCAGCAAGCCATATTTTATAATTGTATAAAATAATCGAGCACAAATACGGCTGAGATGCCAAATTCAGCGGCAGCTGAGGTAACATGACGGCTCACAGACAGCAGCGCAATCTACCTGTCACTCAAGTGACCACGCCCTTAATTATGCAGAACTTTAAGGTTTAATTATAATTTAAACGGATAAGTTATAAAAAAAATTCACCCCCCTCAGAGTTGTCATGAAGGGCAAAAATAGCAGTATAGACCAAAACCACAATTTGAACCAACTTGTAAACATGTTTTTTTCTGCTATAAACTTGGCCAATTTAACATGGGACTCTATGAGATTCTGCTCTCTTTTGGAGCCTGTCCCTAGCGGCCAGTCGATGAATCGCAGTTTAATTTACTTCCGTATTGGCTTCACGAGAGAAAGGGGGAGGTTGCCGCTTGGTGGCTACAAAGCCCGCGAATATTCCCGCTGAAATGGGCAGGGTTTAGGGCTATATAAGCAGGCTCTTCGCCATAGGATTTCAGTTCTCTCTCCTTCAGCGACAACTTCACATCACTTTTCGCTGATCTCCTTCGCTGCCTGGAAGAAGCTCGCCTGGGAGAAGTTCTCGCCACCGTCGAAGAGGCTCCCGCAGCAGACTGAGCTGAGACCGCCGGACGAACACAGCGCCGGCGCCCTTGCAAAGAATATACACTAACAAGAAGCAACACTCAATAGAATGTTCCATTGAAACACTAGTGCCCAGCAGCAGCCCTGCGTTTCCGCCATTTTGGGGTGAAAGCGTATCGGCAGTTCACTAGTTTCTATGGCAATATCAGCTGCTTTGTTTAAAAAAAAAAAAAAAAAAAAGTACATTAAAGCTGAAATCCAACTTGAATGATGACAACACAGAATAAAATACCATCACTAGTGATCATCAAATCCTTTTTACAGTGTTTTTTTTTTTTTTTTTTTAAACACACTTTGTGTTTAAATCTTCCACTTTTTTCACAAAACCTTGTCTCTCTAGAAACCCAGTCAGTTTGGGTTAAAATTCTTAAAAAAGGCTTATAAACACTGAATTAATACCAACATATGAAATTAAATTAAGGACATGCATCAGAAAAATTGGGAATGTTGGACAATAAATATATGAATATAACAGCTTGATTTTGCAGTGTTGTAATGTCCGTTAAAGCAAAAGTGTCCAAAAGTGTGAATTATGCGATAACGGACACAGCACTGCATCATGTATTATAAGATCATTATGTTTCCGGCATGATCCATTAAAACGTACAATATAGCCAATTCAGCCAAATATATTTCAATTCAGACCTAGATATTATTACTATTAATCCACTAGGTCTGAAATATAGTGTTCGCTGCAAACATGATGATTAGAAATGTATTAATTATTAATTTACTATTAATAAATGTGTAAAGTTGCATAAAATGGAAATACTCAAAGTAGGCTAACTGTTACCTCAGATGGATGAATGGTTGGATTCCTCAACTGGTAAAATAAAACCTGTATAAGACAATACAACATTTACTGTAGGAGCCATACAATTTACTGGTGACTTAATTAAAAAAAAAAAAAAAAACTGTTCTATTGCGCTTCTGATCTGGCAGTAAAATTCGCCGATTTTGGGTGTGTAAGATGTGAAGGATTCTATGGTCCAGTTAAGCCGAGTTCAGACTGCACGATTTTCAAAGTAGTCGGGTCACTGTTCTTTTCACACTGTATGACTATCTTGGCAAGCATTGAGTCGCTGCTGTGTTCATACTGCACGATGGATCGACGATAGAAGGTTTCACACTGCATGACTTTACAATAGGAAGAATCGCCGACAACTCTGTCTGGCACGCAAACTACGCTTCACAACCAAACACATGCAAGATGTGACAAGGAAACAACGCGATATCACGCGTGCAAGACCGGAGTTATTATTATTATTATTATTAAAAACGGTAGCCCGCAAGAAGCTTGCAATACGAACTGCCTGTGCACTGATTTGCAGCGAAAACAAGAAAAAGAAAAGAAGAATATGGAGGAGGATATGGTTGGGGAGACTCTGGATTGTGTGTTCTGCAACGAGAGTTGGAGGTAAATAAATAACTTTTCAATGTGCTGCTGTTGCAGATGGTCAAGCAAATGTTTGTGCTTTGTTTCTGTTTGATAGAATTGTAATGTTTCTGAAACGAAGCCATGCTTGCTGATATTGTGGTCTATAACTCCTCCCCGAACTCCCCGCTGCTCTGTATCTTGCTCTCTCATTGGCTGTCGGTCATCGCCAATGTAGTTTTCAGTCAGAACACTTTTCACACTGCAGGATTTTGTATCAAAGTATCAAAGTGTCGCCTCTTGGGTTCTATAGAGCGGTGTTTCCCAACCCTGTTCCTGGAGGCACACCAACAGTACATATTTTGAATGTCTCCCTTATCTGAACCAAATATTTCTGGTCTTGGAATTTCTACTAACGAACTGATGAGTTGAATCAGGTGTGTTTTATCAGGAAGATTTCGAAAATGTGCACTGTTAGTGTGCCTCCATTGTCTGGCTATCACCAGACCAAGCTCAATTTAAAATTGAACATTGGTCTGGAGAGTCTGTATGAGGCTTGTTCGACTTGATGCAGCGCCGCAAAGACCGATCGGCGGCTGACTTGAAGCAGTGCATGCCGGTAAGAAATGTTGTCCGACTTGAGACAGCGCTGACGTCATGTGACCGTGACGTATGGCTTTAAAGTACCGCGAGAGCGATTCGAGATCAGCCGCCTGAGTTAGCCAGCACAGTTTCTCAAGAGGAGCTGCACGAACGCTGATGACGACACAGCTGTTTCATGATTGGCCGGATTCACCGCATGACAACGATCACATGTGTTTCGTGTTTATTGTCACGCCTTCAGCTCCACTAATGCTCAAAAATCTGTGTTTTTATAACAGTTAATGCTCTTTTCGTGTAGTCGCGATGTTGTATTGTGTCATGTTTATCAAAATAAAACGGATAAAAACGTAGATCCCACTACATTGTTATTTAAATAACATATGTGACCCGATCTGGCGAAATGAGTCGGAAGTCGCAACGTTCTATTTTAAGATATGGGCCAATAATGTGGAAAAACAATGAAAAAATCGTTTTTTTTTTTTTTTTTTTTTTTTTTTAAGCTAATTTCAAAGAACAGACTTTCAAAAATAATCTCCCAAAGTTTCGTAGTCCAGATAATTGAGTAAAGGTATTTAAATGGCTATTAAATTTGACATGGTTTTACTAAATTCGCTGGAAATGAACTTCTCAACTCCTCTCGTCACTTATGAGCATTTCCCAGTATCCCCTGAAACGTCATTATCTCTGCTCTACAAATATGGTGTTACACGTTGTATAGAACCAATCAAAAAGCTTAGAAATGTAAACACACTGACCTAATCGCTGATTTTTAACAATGGGAAGCCCCGTTTCGACTGACAGGCACGCGATCGGTCCAGCCATCCTCCTGTCAGACTAGCGCGCCTTATAAAATAAAACTCCCATTTGCGTGTCTCTCTTTAAAAGCCAATAAAAATTTAATCCATATAGGTAGCACAAAAATTCTTTTTGCATACAAAACCAAAGACTTTAAACTTTCATATCAAGCCTCCAACATGCTTCTGTTGTGTTGTTTTCACCCTCTAATGAGTCTGAGTAATATGCGTTTACAACAAAAATAGCACAGCAGCTAACTGAATACAAGTATGTATATTTCACATGCTCATAACTTCATGAAAAATGCACAGATCATAAAAATGGCACATCAATATTTAAAGCAGACTCTCAAGATTAAAACGAATCCAAAATCAATATAATATATTGCGTTGATCACAAGATATTACTCACGAAATTATTTAACATACTTGGCTAAAAACATGTCTCTCATCTCTCCGGGATGTAGTGTGTATCCAATGATCCCGGACCCATCCATGTTCGTTTTCCAATGTGGAATAACACATAATAGATATCATTTTAAAGCTTAGAATCTCATCTTTTTAATGCATCTAACCATTTTGAAAAACTCCTAAGGAGTGCTGAGAAGCACCTCTAAACCGGAGTTTACCGCCCGTTGGCGCCACCTGGCTGCGGAAAAAATGAACAACAGTTTTTCAAACTATTCTTTATGCTATCACCACGAAATTTGAACCAGATGCAGCACACATATAGGAGAGCATCATCAAAAAAAGAATTTTTTAGCGATCTTATTGTGTTCCTGAGTTATTCCATGTCAAATAAAAAAAAAAGAGAAATTATTTTAAAAAAAGTATATATATTTTTGTCTTTTATCAGCTATTTCTCAGCAAGACAATTTCCAAATGTAATGTAATTTATATTTTCTTAAAATTGTAAATGTTTTCTATCAAATGATACCTACCTTTTGACTCTCCTTGCTAGAGTTCTGGAGTTATGAGTCTTTACTTTTGTGTGTGTCGCTCAGGGAAAAAAAAAAAAAAAAAAAAAAACCTTAAAAAAGCCTTCAGGTCTTAAAGTGTTAATTCAAATAAATACTTTCAAATAATTTGAGCTTCAGCCTGGTTTAGCATTTATATATATAAATATGTCTTTGGTCATATTAAGCTGTAAAATAAATAGTTTATCCCTTTTAATGCAATGGATTTTGAAAGATATCAACAAAAAAAACGGGCAAAAAACTTTAAAAGCGTTTTTTCTCAGGTTTTCAATTTGAAAAAGAGGGCAGACGACCATAATTCAAATGGGTATATCTTTAAAACTATTCAAGGTATGACTTTGACTAGGATATCATTTTAAAGCTTATTGTCTCATCTTTCCACTGATACCAAAATCTCAATTTTGAAATTTGGGTCACTGTGACTCATTTTGCTGGATTAGGTCACATATGCTTATGTTGAACTTTATTCTTGTAAAAACAGACTCTGTAAGCAGTACATAAAGTTTTGAATGAAAAGGTCTCTGAATCATCAGTGTATTAGTCAAATACTGCATTTATTCACTTCAGCTGTGATAAAGTATGCAAACCGATGCAAACGCATGCTAATCTCGCCGATCGGTTACATCCAGCCGCAGCCGATGTCAAACACACCTATGGATTTTCTGCTGCACAAGAGGCGTGGTCAACGAGCATTATTCACGCAATTGGATAGTCCTTCAACCAATCAGATCAACGATCCGAGTGACGTACTTTGCAGAGCGATGTGAAAACTCCAGTGCGTCTCAATCAGCTCCCTAGTTCAGTAGTCAGGGCACTGATCAGGGAATCAGCCACATTCACTTTCATTAAATATACTGATTCACGACCTAGGGAACTAGGGAGCGGATTGAGACGCAGGGTTAGTTTGTATTGGTTTGAAGCATTGATCAGTGGTTTGCAGAAGCAGCAATGGCATCGAGTGATTTTTGCAGGTTGTGCCAAAAACATGAAAGTGAGTGGTATTTACACCCACTCGAGCAATTTGTTTGCTAAACTAAAGAAGTCATTCAGCATCATCGAGAGGTTAAAAGGCGACTCTGATACTGTTCTGGTTCAGTGTAAATGAACGCGGAATATAGCTGCCCTAAACTACGTCATTGTCATGACAACCAAAAAGAATTCCAGTCAGGTCAGGCGGCGTGAGATTCAAGAAGTAGGGAGACGAAACATATATAGAAAATAATAAAAATATTGTCTACCAACAAGGGGCATTGAAGTAAAAGAGTCCTGTACTCACATCGTGAAGCAAACCACCAAAATAACAGCAATCGTTGTGTGTCATCAATGTCGCTCTGCTACATTTCTCTCAGATAAGGTAAATGCTTAACACAGTCGGCGTCACTGTGATTGTGCATTGTTTTATTGGAGTGACGGGTAGATCAAATAGAGTTTGAAAGCTGCTTGCCGTCGCTTCTCTATCGTCATCGTGTTATACCCGCCAATAGCAGCAAGGTGGATAAGCCAGTCTGTGATTGGTTCCCGCAAAAGTGTAACAAATGCAGCAGAAATGAACGTACAGGTTTCCAGACTGTGTTGCCGGGCGAAATCAAATCGCCGGCAGATCAGGCTGGGTTTACCCAGTCTAGTGCCTCCAGGAACAGGGTTGGGAAACACTGCTATAGAGGGTATGCATCAACGTCACTTTCCCGCCGGAACGCGCTCCCTCAGCTGGACTAAGTGGCAAAAGAACCTGCTGCATGACTGGATTTAGTAGGGGAAACTGCGAAAACGTGAGCTAAACAAACGAAATACACTAGAGGTTTGACTCGAAAGTGTTTCTTACAACTTGTCAAATAAACCTAATCCATGGATATTGACATGCAGCCAGGAGTCGTGTTTCCTGACATTTATATGTGCCTGATTTGACACCGGGGAAATACATAAAACAAATATGCCTGTGAATATTTTATATAACTATAATATAGGTAGGTTTAAATCCGAGTAATCACTTATATCAATGTTATATATATTGTCATATTGTCCAGTCCTAAAACCTATATAGTTTTATAGTATAGTTTTTGTCAGTGTTTATTTAAAAACACACAATTATGCAGAATATAAGATGGAAAATATTTAATTGATGATTTGTCAACATAATATATAACAATACAATATATACGGTATGATTTTACCTCAGAATCCAACAGTTCGACACAAAATGATAACTGCAAATCCATGTTTCTCTGCTGGAGTCCAGTTGTTTCTGTGAATTGCAGTGATCCATTTGCTTCTTTTTTTCTGTAGCTTTCGGCATTCTTTAAAGGTGCCCTAGAACTTTTTTTAAAAAGATGTAATATAAGTCTAAGGTGTCCCCTGAATGTGTCTGTGAAGTTTCAGCTCAAAATACCCCATAGATTTTTTTTTTTTTTAATTCATTTTTTAACTGCCTATTTTGGGGCATAATTAGAAATGAGCCAATTCAGTGTGTGTGGCCCTTTAAATCTCGTGCTCCACGCCCCAAGAGCTCGCGCTTGCCTTAAACAACATAAAAAAAGTTCACACAGCTGCATTACGAAAGTGTTCGTAATGCAGCATGTCTAATCGTGTAAGTACAGTGTTTATTTTGATGTTTACATTGATTCTGAATGAGTTTGAGGCTATGCTCTGTGGCTAACGGCTAATGCTACGCTGTTGGAGAGATTTATAAAGAATTATGTTGTGTTTATGAATTATACAGACTGCAAGTGTTTAAAATTGAAAATAGCGACTGCTCTTGTCTCCATGAATACAGTAAGAAACAATGGTAACTTTAACCACATTTACCAGTACATTAGCAACATGCTAACGAAACATTTAGAAAGACAATGTACACGTATCACTAAAAATATCATGTTATCATGTCATCATGATCATGAATCATGTCAGTTATTATTGCTCCATCTGCCATTTTTCGCTATTGTTCTTGCTTGCTTACCTAGTCTGTTGATTCAGCTGTACACATCCAGATGTTCTGCCCTTGTCTAATGCCTTTCATAATGTTGGGAACATGGGCTGGCATATGCAAATATTGGGGGCGTACACCCCGACTGTTACGTAACAGTCAGTGTTATGTTGAGATTCGCCTGTTCTTCGGAGGTCTTTTAAACAAATGAGATTTATATAAGAAGGAGGAAACAATGGAGTTTGAGACTCACTGTATGTCTTTTCCATGTACTGAACTCTTGTTATTTAACTATGCCGAGGTAAATTCAATTTTTGAATCTAGGGCACCTTTAAATATATACCTCAGGTTTTGTGTCAAAGCTATTTGTACAGTCAATCACAAAGCTCTTTCCCGTTTTGGATGTGTTTTGTGTGTTTTTCGCGGCATTCACGCTGAAAACCAATACTGCCGCCCAGTCTTTTGCCACTCAGTGGGCGTAACCGCAGTCATAACGGTCGACGGTTACGTCACATGCATACCCTCTATACTCTTTGTTCAGGGTGTGTCAAGGCTAACAGGGCAGATCGTCACCATGGGCAGGGTTTCCCTACTCTTACGTAGGAGACTAGGAGTAGGGGGAAATATTAAACAGCGTGTTCTGAGAGAATGAAAATGACAAATAGGGATTATAAAAGTATTGGGTGGATTTTTACCATTCTTGGCTGGCTGTTTATACACACTGTGGACACACATCTTGTTCAAATTTTGGATTATAGGTCCCTTTTAACTAACATAATGAGCAAAATATTTCATATGCTCATGTTAGTTCAGAGTGCATTACGTAATGCTAACAGATACAACTTTTTATATTAAAAATGTAGTTGTAAATGTTGAGATTATCATTAACTAAGTTTAATAAATGTCATAGAAATATTGTTCATTCATAGATACCCTTATTTATCCATGTAACAGAACTGGCTCTTTTAATTTGAATTGAAATGGAATGACGAAGAGAAATCTGAATAAATTATTCTATCATTAATTGACTCTTCATCACTTGAATTCCTCTTCTTGGTTATAGCTGCTTAATTAGACAAGCTTACAGAACATCACATCTCATCCCACTGGAATGAGCTTTCAGTAAAATGTCCATAAAGTTATACAAATTGATTGGATATTCTTCAGTAGGCTGTAACAGTTTCATTGTGTTTGGATTTTGTTTAGTCTTTTTGTTTTCTTCCTGCCTGAGTTTGTTAATTTTTGTCACTATGGTTACCATTTGATTAGTAGGTTGTTTTCAGCTGTTGCCTAATTTTTGTTGTTTTCTCCCAGTATCTGCTTGTATTTCAGTCTTCTGTTGTCTGTTCTAGGGTTAGGGTTAACCCTAACCCTAAAGCTTACGTTGAGTTTGGTGTGGATATCTTTGGTGCAATGTGTACAATTTGGGAGGATCTATTAACAGAAATGCAATATAATATACATAACTATGTTTTCAGTGGTGCATAAAGACCTTACATAATGAACCGTTATGAATTACCTTAGAATGAGCAATTTCTATCACATACACCACAGGGCCCCCTCCATGTCAAGTCGCCATTATGCGCCGGCATGTTTCTACAGCAGCCCTAAAAATGGACAAACAGTCTACAGAGCGCATTTTGTCACTCTGTTTTTAGAGGCAGCCTGTATCGTCACTACATTGAATACGCACAAAGTAGTAGTAATCTGGTTTATTAGAAGCAGAGACCGTTCTTTGTTAGAAGTAAGAAGAAACCTAATTACTTCACACAAGCTACTCTATGCTCTCTCAGACGTCATGTTGACCAGACAGCCACTGTAGCTTCTCCGAAAGGGAGGGGTGCACACCATTAGTTGCGGTTCACAACCACACCGCTAGATGCGGCTAAAATTTACATACTGCACCTTTAATAAAGTCTGTTTTATATTCATCTTCATGACGAGCTTTTTTTTTTTTTTTTTTTTAATAATGCAGTATGTGCAAAAAAATAAATAAATGTTGAGACCGTAAATAAACTTAGGGGAAACAATTCTCAAAGTCACTTCTTTATTTAATACTTCCTTTAATCTTTATTTGAAAGCGATTTAAACTGATAAATTTAGCGTAAGTGAACAGAACTGTTCCTAACATGTTCACTTTGTAGTAACCAGAGTTCACAGCTACAATGACCTGAAATAAAACAAATTAAATTAAGTTATTAACACCAATTTATTTTGAAGTAAATGTCCAAGCTCTTATTGATGTCATGTTTATTTGGGTATGTGGGCTAAAACACTTATTCTGTAGAATGATGTTCTTAAGATGCATTTAAAGATATATAAAAACATACCACTTGAATACTCTCTAGGTTCCCTGAGTGACCATACAACATTTTATTCTATTTTTGAACATTTTACATAAATCCTGCATTTTACACTATGCAAACACACAGTCGCCACAGACTTGCATTAGAAGAGAAAAACATGAGAAAATGGTGCATGACAACAATTGCTATTGTAGAATTGGCAAGAAACAACAATTAAGGTATATGGTCTTTCACTGTACATAGAACAAAAGTTGGTAACACTATTTTGATGGTCCCTTTTGAACATTCTGTTGACTATAAGTAACTTTGCAACTACATGTCATGTTACGGAAGTATACTCGGAACACAGAGATGACGGTTAAGGATGTTTGACAACAGCAGAAAATCAGGCGAGTAAACTGTGCAATGATACTTTAGGAGAGTGGATGACTGATATGTCAGTCTTGTACTTGCAGGACCAGGAGATCTTGGATGAGAAGGATGGAGGACAAAAGATAGCACACACCTCAGTACATCAGGTAAGTAAGAGTCACACAGTGACATGGGAGGAGACAGACACTGGAATGGTGAACACGCTGGAGAAATCCTCTTCATTAGAACGAGACCTCACATTGGAGTGATGTGAGGTGTGTGCTTATAAAGCCAGCTTGATGAGTGTCCTGATGAGGTGCAGATGTGCATGATTAGTGCTCTGGAAAGGTGATGGTGAAGTGTGTGCAGGTGAAAGCCAGAGAGGATGATGGGAGATGTAGTGTGGATATGGTGGATCTGTGACAATAAAGATTAAGCTAAATTAAAATTAGTATAGGTGTTATTTTAATGCTGATTATAAAGATTTCTAAAAGTTTCTGGGAACACTCATATGTTGTATGGACTGTAATTCTTACAAAAAAAATAATTAATTAATTAATTAATAAAACAATTACTTTATACATTTATTGGAATTTCAACTATTGTAATTTTACTTAATTTCAAATTAGAATAGCAATTCTGCATTCAGTTTAATATCAAAATTCAAATTCAGCAGTTTGATTTCCATTTAAAGACATTTTCAACTTAAAATCTCAAACAACCCTGACATGTACTAATCTTTAAGATCATTTATGATGATTGCTTTCTACTGTGGAGGTCACTTAAGGTTAGGCATTGGTGTTTAATGAAATCTGAATAAAATGATATGTATCAAAGGAAAACTTCAATTACTTTCCCTATCAGTTTGCAATTTCATTTAGCCATACATGATTAAATATGAGATTAAAACTTGATCCTGAAACCATCTCATCACTTTAAAATAGAATAATAGTTTTTACACCATCCTTTCACTGCTGTATTAATGAGATTAAGGTCTCTATGTGAATATTATTTTCATCTCCTCTTTAAAACTATACCAAGAATGTGTGTAAGTAGATGGGAGAAAGGTGGGACTGATTCTCGACTGGGGCTCAGAACCATGGGTGACCTCCAGAGGGCTCCCCAGAAAGCAATTGCAGCTCAGAGACCTGAAGCAATGAACAGTACAAGTGACCTACAAGAGACAGAGGCTAGTTGTCACACATCTACAGTAAATATTTCCCATATGCTTATACTCTGTATAGAGACAAACCTTAAAGTCTTGGCTAGAAAAAAAGAAGAAAAAAAAAAAAAGCTATTGAGCATTTCCTCATTATTGCATTAGCCAAGTGACCTAAAAGTGGAGCATATTATAACACTATAGCCTGGTTTCACAGACAGGATTTAGATTAAGTCAGTAGTAGGTCTTATTCAAACTAGGACATTTAAGTAGCGTTTATAAACACGCCTTAAAAACACACACACACACACACACACACACACACACACACACACAAAACATTGTTGGTGTTCATCTTGATACAAAACAATGGTACTGACATATTTCAAGATATGTCAGCGCAAGTAGCTTTCAGTTAAGACAGCTCAAACATGCATTTTATTCTGAGACTAGGCTTAGTCTCAGAATATGTGAAACCAGGCATAGGGTAAGTTGTCACAAGGGAACCTGACATTAAACCACTGATTTTGTTCAACATAGATTGTCCTTAATTAATTGTTAATAATTAATTTGTTGTGGGTAAAGCAAAAATATAAAAGGTACTTATTTTCCATATAATTCCTTCAGGAATTTTTAGGTCTCTAGTTTGTATTAATAAGCACTATTTTAGTTTATTTACTTATTTACTTATTTTATTCTTCCAAATATTCAACATAGTGATATGATCCAATGACCCACACTTTTTTTTTTTTTTTTGTCAAATTTAGTGAATAAATATTTTATTATTATTTTTATTATTGTTTTTGTTACAAATATGCATGTTTTCATTTGTGTTGCTAATTTTGCACATTTAAGTTTTTAAATTTCATTATGTCATTTAATTATAAAAAGGATGCAGGGATGTAAATGTATTAATACATTTGAATTAAAAAAAATTAAATTGATATTTGAAAGAAAATTATCAAATGCCCTGCATGGGGGAAAAAGGGATCATATTGCCATCTTGTGGTAAAAGTAGCATTTTAGCAGCAATTTAGGTATGTGCCTTTAAGATACATATCTCATCCCCCATTGACTACCATATGGGGGGCCAGATCTGTTTGGTTACTGACATTCTATCCTACTTTGTGTTCAGCAGAACAAATAAATTCATAAAGGTTTGGAACTACTTGAGGGTGAAATGATGACAGAATTTTCATTTTTTGGGTGAACTATCCCTTTAATATACTTTGCTGTTGTCCACTGTTTTTCAAACCCAGTCCTGTGAACCTGACATTTAACATCAAATCCCAGACTAACCCATTTAATCGCACGGTTTTTTTCACTCTTATTGAAATGAATAAGATGCGTAATCAAAACATGCATCTCTGTGAGACATTTTTGAAGAAGCATATGCAAATCAGTTTGTTTTGTTTTGGCTGATAGATGAGAAAAAGGTCACGATCCAAACAGAAGCGCCGCTGAGACTCATTACATGTGGATTGACAGTCAGTGAATCCACACTGAAGCACAATAAAGAAAGGCATTAATTCATTAGGCGACTGACTATTTGTAATATTGATGCTTTCAGAGAATCTTAACTTGCAAACTGTTCACTCAAGGTGTTGTACAGGCATGAACTCAAACGTCAAAATTACACATTCCTAAACACTTTGTAGTTTTCAATTAAATTGCCTTTCCTAGCATAATTGTTCACAGTGTTCACAATGAATGTTCACAGTACCCTGAGACATTTGTCCAAAACTTTAGTCTGCTTCTGTTGGAAAACTAGCCATTGCAACTACCACTTTGAGGATTTAAAAACTTCATAAAGAGATTGGAAAACTAGTCCACATGAATTGAGTGGTTTAGTCCACTTTTTCTGAAGAGAATCGATTGCTTGTTATGATGAACAGATTTAATTTAGGCTTTTACTCGCATGTAAAAACTGATCAGCGAACACAAGCAGAAGCTCAACCAAACCTACTACACGCGCAAGAACAAACCTCTTCAGGAAGCTAAAACACATTGGTTACGCAGCACGTTTGAGCTTCCAGAAGAGGTTTACACAAGCTCTTCTCTTTCTGTTAGGAGTTAGTTTTGCTAGGCAGTGCGCAGAAACTTTCTCTTTCATACTATGT
Source organism: Megalobrama amblycephala (assembly GCF_018812025.1). Taxonomy (NCBI): domain Eukaryota; kingdom Metazoa; phylum Chordata; class Actinopteri; order Cypriniformes; family Xenocyprididae; genus Megalobrama; species Megalobrama amblycephala. The sequence goes on along the minus strand of NC_063045.1, from coordinate 40,454,408 downwards.
CACACAAGTAAAGAAAGACAGCAAAAAATAAGCGATTAACCCCCTGGAGTCGGCAGTATCGCCAGTGAAGCAGCCAATTCTGTTCCCTTCGGAATGTGTGTTCCCCCTGCTGACAACGCATGCGTCACGAAACACAGCAGGATAAACGGAAAGCGAAAAAGGCCAAAAGTATTGGCGCTACATTTAAATGTCTTGCACTGTAGCATAATATTTCTGTGAATTGAATTAATCTTGCACTTGTTCATTTATGTATTATGTTTGAATTTATTCAGTTAAATTTTGCCTACACAAATTAGCCTAACATGTCTATGCTGATGTCCAAACTTGATGCCTCATATTATTGCCTTTTTATTTTTTAGCATTATAAATATTATTGCAAAATACAGAGATGACGTTAATGATATACAACTTTGTATACAGTATACAAAATGTATTAACAATGTTCACTGTCACCAAAGTACATATGATAAAATTTGAGTTCCTCAAATTATTGTCACAGGGGAAACAGATATTATGTTATATTTTGTTTCTTGTTTCTATGAAATAAAAATGAATAAATAAATATGAATAAAACCATATGTTGTCATTATTGCCGCCTTTTTCACATGCAAGATTCAAGGGTGCAATATAACGTTATTATCATAATAAGCATATTTCAAATATCAAATTTCAAAGGGCAATAATAAAATCAATCAATCAGTCAATTAGGTTAATAAATGGTCCTATAAATTGGGAAGATAACAACACAATATTGTCTCTAGAATTTCTATTCTTGCTGGCACATTCCAACAATGGATCCGAAAATGTTTGAGGAAATAATGAGTTATAAAACTCAAGGCACATACCCAATTGGCATAAAAAAGAGGATAAATATATCATTCATATATAAATTCCAAGTTGATGGTAAAAAAAATATTCTAAATTATTCTTTAGACATTGGAGATAACTCCGCAGACAGGAGTGAGTTATAGTGATACACCAAGAAAAAGTACTATGAACTAGTCAATGAACTATATGATTGACTTGCCAGCAACTAGAACATTACAAATAACCTGTTGTCCAATTTCAGTTTAAATGAGCCTGTTTCTTTCACTGGGCCTTCAGAACCTCCTTGCAGGTTATTGTTTAGATTCTAATAATTATAAAGCTATTTCAGTAGATGGAAAACTTTACCACATCTCATCAAGAAATGGTATGGGTTTGAGAAGAAAAGTGGTTGTTGGACAAAAAGAGGCCAACCAAATATTCTTAGAATTTCATGCCAGCCCCTACGGAGCCCAATGTGGAACAGAAAAAAAACAAAGCTTGCCATTTCAGCTAGGTTCTACTGGCCTGGAATGGGGGTGGACATTGGCAAATGGGTCATTCTTTTTGAACTTTATTGTGAAACATACAAATGGATTATGTACATGATTACTCATGTGATTATTTCTGAACATCAGGTTTTGCAGTGTGCCCAGTGCCAATATAGCAGACTGTCCATCAAGCAGGAGCCCAAGTACATCCCAATATGTGTATGTATGCTTGTCCACATTGTCCATGTGTATGTATGCTTGTCCACAAGTCGCCGCCATCCGCCATGAAGGGGAGGAGTAGGGGACAGCGGACTCGCTGCCAGCTGCCCTCAGCTGGAGGAGCCATCGCCGGCCGCCAGGGGGTGGAGGAGGATCGAGCCGTCCACCGAGTGTCCAGTACCATAGCATGGCAGTTTCACACTGGGTGTGTGAAAGCCTGCCTCACCCACTTCAGAGGGATGCTATTTCATGTAGCGTGTTCACTTTTAAAGGTGCTACAGAGGATCTTTTCGTTGACTGAGAAACCAAAGACTGTTACTGAGTTTTTGAAATGAGCGCATGCGTAAAAACAACCCCCCTCCTTCACAGCTCATTTCAAGGGAACGCCTCCCAAAACTCGTGCACGAGTATTGGAACACGAGTGTTTACCACCGGCATTCGCTGTGTCGTGTTAGTGGATTCATTATGTCGGACTCACCGCAGGTAACTCATAATCTGCAGTTGTTACTCCTGTCTCCTGACAAAAACATTGCATGTGGCGTGTTAATTTCGTCACCTATTTTTAATTTAGTCTTAGTCTTAGTCTTGTGGCAAATGTCCTTGTTAGTTTTAGTCATATTTAGTCATTCACATATCTTTTTTTGTTAGTCAAGTTTTAGTCGACTAAACGTCTCGTCATTTTAGTCTAGTTTTAGTCAAAAGAAAACTCAAGGTATCTTAGTCAAGTTTTAGTCGACTAAAAGTCTTTTAATTTTAGTCTAGTTTTAGTCAAAAATTTTTAGTCTTTTTTTAAAATAACACATTATTACTGAGATTATTACTGATAAACATTTCAGTAAAAAAAGTGTTTCACATATCTCAAACAATGGTTAAATGTCATAATTACCTGACAAAATACACTTGTTGAATGATTTTTGTTGAATGCAAATGTTAAACATGTCTGGTTTTCAATTTCTGATTTAGGAGACACATTCACAAATGATTAACCTGTGCTGAAGAGTATTTTATTTTAACCAACACAATTCAAAAGCCATGGCCCAACAGACTCCGACTGACAACTTAAGTTACAAAGGTTTTTAGTCAGACATAGATGGCCTCTCCTCTTTCCTGGCTGGTTGCTTGACCACATCTAGAAGCTATTGTAAGAATAAATACAACGAGGCCTCATTAAATGCAATAATATCAGGAACACACGTGTTATAGTGGAAATAAATAACTTAATGAAAAGCCTATGATCAAAACTATATTATATATATATATATATATAAGTATAAAGTAAATTACCAACTTAATGCAAGTTATACATGGTATTGCACACACCATTATTGATGATATTTGGAGCAATATTATATGTAATTGTTAAACTTGATTCCCTTACATATACATTTGCTTTTAAGCCTAATTATTAATTTTGATTATGATGTGATTGTGACAGGGGCGTGGGAAGAGGTTTCAGGTTGGGGGTGCTTAGTTTTTTCTGTCACCACTTTTGAATAAGAAACATTTCAAGGCTATAAAACTTGTCAAAACTCCGCGAATCACAAAAGTATCAGTGAGAAGTTGAGAACACTCGTTTAAACAGTGCATACACTCGAACTTGACTGCACATCACATTTTTTTTTACTTTATTGATACTGCTTTTAATCGTAATGCAAAGACTGGTCATCGGGACATAAGCTGTCATGTACAATAAAAGAACCTGCGCAGCGACAGGAAATATCATTTAACACAAAAAGCCTGCCTAGACGGTGGACTTGCGCTCAGGATTTTTTTTTTTTTTTTTTTTTTTTTTTTTTGAGCGGCGTGTGGACGAATTCTTTCTACGCACACACAATTTTATTTCTTGATAACAGACCGCTGCTAACTATAACACACCGTTGCCATGAACACTGTTGCCAACTATTTTCAAAAGAAAGTAGCTAAAGCCTGCCCAAAAAGTCGCTAAATGTCGCTAGATGACGTCACGCATAAATTAGCATATTCGTGACGTCATCAACTCGGTTGCATTCTGCCTGCCTAATGTGTTTCCTCTCCTAATCCATGCTCACATACTGTATTTTAATACAATATAATATAATATAGCCGAATGTCAAATAAAGCTGTTCTTTTATATATATATATATATATATATATATATATATATATATATATATATATATATTTTTTTTTTTTTTTTTTTTTTTTTTTTTTTTTTTGTCCGGCAACAAAACGCGTGTGATATAATGAATGACATTTTTATACATTTGTAAATTAAATGAATTCAGAGAGTTCGGAAACTGGATGAACTAAAGCTCTGTGATAGTGAGTAATATAATAAGCACACGAGAAAAATGGAAATCAAAACCACCAAACTAAATTCTTTAAATAAAAACCAAAGGAGAATCAGAAATAGTATTTGGTCCGTGGCAACACTGTGTGCTCGTGTGTACTCGCTCATTCACGTCTGTCAGATGCCGTGCACTCAACGGTGCTGCTGCTTTTCTCAGCCACTCAATGAACAGAGTAGACGCTAAGAGAGGTGTGATGGCAGCGGGAAAGCAAGACCTCGCGCTCACAGGACAGTGCTGGTGACATTTGAAAAGTTACTGAGGTTTGTCCAAAAAGTCGCTAGATTTGTCGCTAGGCGCTTTTTTGAAAAATTGTCGCCAAAGGGGTCTGAAAAGTCGCTAAATCTAGCGACAAAGTCGCTAAGTTGGCAACACTGGCCATGAAAAACAGAGCGTTGCCATGGACACACATGATTCTAACCGTAGAGACGGAGCGCACTATTTTCTTTAGCGGAAGCAATACAATCGTTTTTAAATCAATAAACTACTTTTTAAATCATCATTTTGTGTCAAATTATTGATTTATTTGGTAGGTAGTCAGCCTAATCAGCCTGTTGGGGTTGTATTAGCTATAACAACCGCCTCGCTCTGCATTATCCCTTACATAATTTAACATAAAAATAAAACTTTTTAAATAGCCAACTCAGAGTGTTTATTACAAATAAATGTTAATGAACAAACATGCATTTACAGCACCCCCACTTTCCGCGCCCGTGATGTGAAGACCCACACATGCATGTGGCAAAATAAGTAGCCTAAGTTAACATAAAATATATATAACCTGCTTAATGTTAATTCTTTGTCCGCAGTGTTTCCCGTCAGTTATGATGACACATTCTGACTTTTTGTCAGTATCAAAGCCGCGAACTCTTTCTGAACAGCTGATGAAAAAGCAGAGACGATTGTAGACGAAAATGAAGAGAGATTTTATCTTAGTTTTTATTTTATACAAAACATTTACATCTCGTCTTTTTTCGTCAACAATAATGCATGTTAATTTAGTCTTAGTCAAAATTTTTTGACAGTGGTGCAGTCTTGTCATCGTCTCGTCTTAGTCATGAAAAAAAAAGTCGTTGACGAACATATTTCGTCTCGTCTGACGAAATTAACACTAATGTGGCGCCTGTGGAGTATGGAAAGTTACTGGAGCGCAGCCACGCACGTCTCTCACAAGGAACGTAATGGCAGTGATTAACAAGCCAGAGGGCCAATCGCGATGATCGCGTAAACGATTGGCTGATGTTTTTAAGGCCCTACCTCGTGCACAGATGATGTATATTAATATTATTCCTTTCAGTGCACCTAATAAATAGTCTTTTATCAGTTAGTAAAGACAGTTTCAAGTAATTTTGCAAAAATGTATAAAACAAAACATCCCCTGTAGCACCTTTAAGGTGTGATATAGCATTATATAAAAATATTAAATGTTCGTTAAAATGGTATGATACTTTTCAGTTAATTTGTCTTGTTGCTACTTCAGTTTGCAGAACACATTCTGCAAAATTCCACAGTTGACTTCTCCAGTGAGCCACAAGACGTAACAAAGTTCAGAATGGAGATTGCTTTAATGCTGCTATGCCAATCTGGTATGGCTTTAAACTCATGAATGCTATTGATGTACTTTTTGGTGCGCATCACTTTCATTAGTATTGTACTGTACCTCATAGGTGACCTACAGTAAGTGAACTGTGCCACTGGAGAGGCAGAAACATTTGAAGTCTCTGAAGAAGAGGCAGAAACATTAAAAGACACTGGAGGAGAGGCAGAAACATTTGACTCTGTAGATGTTCTTTGGGTAACTGTGTATGCTACACAAACCAAAAATGCTCTGCCATAAAGTAATAATGAATGGACCATTGCTTTAAAACTGTTTTTATTGTCACTCTTATTTTTACAGATTGCCTGTGATTACTGCGGGCGATGGTTCCACTTAAAATGTGTGGGCAATCCATCCACGGAGGATGAATACAAATGTGTTTCATGCAATAAATGACTCAATTATGAAGCCTTTGTTTTTGGAGTTTGACTTTATTTTCCCCTTAATTTACACTTTGGGTAAACTGTTACACTTGCTCAAATCAGTCTCTGAATCAGTGATCTGTCGTCATTCTCTGAGCGAAATCCAATCTGATAGTCCTTAAAAAAATGAACAAAAAAAAATGAGACTTATGTCTAAAGAAACATTGAAATGTGATCTCTGGAAGTGAAATGTGATCTCTGGAAGCCTCTGTTAGTTCTTGGAATTACTAACAGCTCTTGACTCTTTATAAATCCCTATAAATTAATTATTTCATTTGAGCTAATTTTGGTCCTACAAGGCAAACCATGTGCCGCACAAACATTCATACGGGTTGCAGAAAGAAAGGAAATGAGAGAGAAAGAGTTTTAAGAGAGAGAACGATATGATGAGCATTTCTAGCAAAATATGCACTTCAAAAGACCTGACCTGAACGAACCATGAATCATTACTTTAATGCACCAGTTCAGCTTCATTATCTGGAGGTACTTGCTTGTCAACTTTAAATGTGAATCTCCTCGTCAGCGTCCTTAGCTTGGAGAGAAGGGTTTTCCGAGTCGATGATTTGTTGCAGAATCTTTTCAGGTCCGGATGGTGGTTAGGTAAAACCCAATCACATTTGAGCGTGCTGGCAAAATGAAAAAGGAAGTCTCTTTGTCGTGGCTGGAGTTAAAGTTGAGGCGGCAAATTTATTGGTTAAACTTTGCCACAAACTTAGAACACAAGACTATCAACAGAAAGAAAGTTAAGTGAAAGAAACAAAAAAATGAGTGAAAGTTGGCTTGGTCTTGCTTTGTCTTGTCTTTGTTTCGTTCTTATTGTTACTCCTTGGTTACTTTTTATTCTTACTGTAATTCTTACTGTGATGTGACTATTTAAACTTAGGTATTTGTCCCACCTCTGTGAGGAGTTCTGGCCAATCAGCCACCCCCAATCATGAAATAAGTGTTATCTCCAGTCTCTGGAATTGCCGGCTTTGGAAGAGAGTACCGTTAAGACAATTTCTATTAAATGGAATATTATACATTTTACACATATTTCATTCATTCATACAATAAATACTTTCATTCAACCATTCAAAAGTTATAACAGTTACACGAGTTGTGGGTGTTCTAAAACAAAACTGGTTACATGTGTGGACATGATATACAATTTATGCAGTTGAAAGATGTTTGATAGGTCCGTTTCAAATTGTTTGGGACAATTTGATGCAGTTTTAGTTGTAGAAACAGTCCTTGTTGGTTTTTCTGTAAAGTTAGGTCACTCAGAGAAACAGGCCTGCGGAGTATGGGCATTTGTCTTGGCTAGCTGCTCTTCAAGGGACCACTGGATGGGACTGACGAACAGGCTAGAGGGAACAATGGGATCTAGTGATATGTGCGAATCATCGGGAGCAAACTGCCGGGACAAAGCATCTGTCTTGATGTTTTTGGAGCCAGGTCTGTATGAGATGAAGTTAAATCTGATGAAGAATAATGCCCAACAAGCTTGGCACGGATTCAGGCGTTCAGCTTCGCGAAGATACTCCAAATTTTTATGGTCTGTGTAAACAATGAATGATGAAACGATGGGTGATGAGCTCCCTCTAGCCAGTGACGCCATTCCTCTAGTGCCATCTTGATGGCCAGCAGTTCTCGATTGCCAATATCGTAGTTTCTTTCCTCCAGGGTGAGTTTCTTGGAAAAGAAGGCACATAGATGGAGTCTAAGAGGCTTCCCCTGCTGCTGAGAAAGCACTGCTCCTACTCCTGTGGTGGATGCATCAACTTCCACCTCGAATGTTTTTTCTGGATCGGGATGGATAAGGAGCGGTGCGTTGGTGAAAGCCTTCTTCAGCGAGAGCATGGTGTCGGTGGCTGCTGGAGTCCAGGACAGAGACTTGGGCCTGCCTTTTAGGAGACTGGCGAGTGGACAGGTGATGGAACTGAAATTGTAGATGAACCGCGGATAGAAATTGGCAATCCCTAGGAAACGTTGTAATTCCTTCACTGTCTTGAGTGTAGGCCAGTCATGGATTGCAGAGACCTTCCCTTCGTCCATTGTCCAAGTGCATTGAGGGAAAAGCGGTCTTCCATTCGTCTCCCTCACGTATCCGGATGAGGTTGTAGGCACTTCGGAGGTCCAACTTGGTAAATATGGTAGCACCTTTAAGATGTTCCAGGGCCACTAGGACGAGGGGAAGTGGATATCGGAATTTCACGGTGATCTGGTTTAATGCCTGGTAATCAATGCAGGGCCTCAAGCCTCCGTCCTTCTTGGCCACAAAGAAAAAACTCGAAGCAGCAGGGGAGGTAGATGAACAGATATAACCCTGTTGTAGTGCCTCCTGTATATACTCCTCCATGGCCTTCTGTTCAGGGATGGAGAGAGGATATATCTTGCCACGGGGCACTGGCTCACCCGGTGTGAGGTCTATGGTTCAATTCCATGGTCTGTGAGGTGGTAGTTGGGAGGCTTGTCTTGGGCAAAAAACTTCACTGAAGGGGGCGTACTCAGCAGGAATATCAATGGATTGTTTCTCTAGGGGACTCTCAATCGAGAAGGACAGGACAGGTAAGTGGTTGACAGGTTGGCAAGCCGAGAGGGATGAGAAACATCTCTCACCCCACTTCAGGACTTCGCCTGTGGCCCAAGACAGAACCGGTTCATGTTGAATTAGCCAGGGATGCCTTAGGACGATGTCAGCGGTGGAGTTCTCCAGAACCAGTATTTCGATGTTTTCGACATGAGGAGACCTATCTGGAGTTGTACTGGTCTGACGCTATGGCAAACTTGGTCAGCCGACGTTGTCGTTGAGCCGGGGTTAGATGAGTGGTCTCAACTTGCATGTATTCCACATCTGGTTCTGGAGAGCCGACATACTCTGGTTGGCAGAGAGATGAGGAGAACTGCTGACCCTGTTGGTGTTCCATACATCCCTGCACACGATGAGCAACTCTGATGGAGAGTTGGATGAATTTTTCCAGACCCATGGCACCATCATATGCCGCAAGATGCATCCGCAGCTTAGGCTTGAGCCCTTGACGGAAAGTTGTGAGGAGAGAACGCTCGTTCCATCCACTCGCAGCAACTAGAGTACAGAAACATAAAGCATAATCATTAATAGAGCTCTTTCCCTGTTGCAAGTGATATAATTGCTCACCAACACTTGAATCTCCAACAGGTTTTTCAAAAACTTCACGGAAATGGGTCAAAAAGGCGTCCAAGGCTTGTGTGACTGGACCATTCTGATTCCATATTGTCTCCAGCCATTGGAGCGCTCGCTCCCTTAACAGAGTAATAATAAAGGAAATTTTAGCCTTCTAGGTGGGGAGTTGCTGCAGCTGCATCTCCAGGGCCAGCGAGCACTGAAGGAGAAAACCATTGCAATCCTCCTCCGAACCAGAGTAGGGCGCTGGCAAGACCATGGGACTGGCAATAACAGTGGGTGAATTTAATTTTAGTTTTGGTATAACATTATAATACCATATATTTATACTTTTTTTCTTTAACAAGGAAATCAAACCAATAACATTTGAGGCTTAATGCTATAGAAAAGTAATACAAGTTTTTCAGGAAGAGTGTTTGCAGCTTGCTTAGTGAAGTTTCTAAATGTAATTTAGGGAGGAGCAAGCCCATCTAATCTTCCAATAAACAGCCAGAGTATATAAGCAGCTGCTTACCTCTCTTCAGTCTCAGCTGTTCCAGCACCCCTCCACCTCCCCAAACTCCACCTTTATATCAGGTACCTTGCCTTATGTAATCATATTCTAGATTTATTCACTGTGGGGGTTATATCAGAGCTCAAGTTGAAGCTGCTTCATCAAGCCCCTCATCAGTGGACAGCAAGCCAAATAAGCTAACCTAATACCTTAAAGATTATATGGGCAAACAAACTTGTAAATTTTCATATGAAAATATGGCATGCAGTTGCTTCAAACAATTGTATACAGTTATTAAAAACATCATTCAGTGTAAACTGTGATAATCGTAATTAATAATTACAATTACAATTTCAAGGGAATAATTGTAGCATATGCACACGTATCAGGATAATCAATAAACTTTGGAGTTTTCAGAACGCTTTTAACCTGATGAACTGTGTTCGTTAATCACTAACTCGGCCCCGACCAGTCTGCATAAGATGAGCCCACTTGACACCTTTGTGGACCCGTGAGGGTAAACAGAAAACTCCAACTTCCTCACTTTGGTGACTTCAAAAGGAGGACCCCCCCCCCCCCCCCAGTGAAGGAATTACAACGTTTCCTAGGGATTGCCAATTTCTATCCGCGGTTCATCTACAATTTTATAATCATTGTAACCCCCCCCCCCCCCCCCCCACAGTGAAGGAATTACAACGTTTCCTAGGGATTGCCAATTTCTATCCGCGGTTCATCTACAATTTTATAATCATTGTAACCCTTGACCATCAAAACATAGGGGTACACATCAGCTTTTTTCTGTTATCATGTTTGATTCAGGAGATATGATACAAAATACATAATTTGGTTATGGCGGAAAAGTAAAATGGTCGCCATGGGAGTCGTTTTTGTGATGGCTCCATTTCTGAAAAAAACGTATTTTTATCCTCACTTTCAGTTGGTGAATTTCTTTTGAATTTCAGTTGGTATTATCCTGGGCAATTAATTCTGGACAGTTAATGTTGTTTGAAATAATAGTTTATCAACCATACTCTAACTAAAATTTTTATTTTTGACATTGATGCGTACCATACCACAAGAATGTGCAATTTATTAGACAAAGGAATTCAACTAAAATGGTCTGATATAGGCTATAATGGCAATAACTACAAAACTAGAAATCTTTATGTCGGGTTGAAGACCCTTTGCCTCAAATCATTATATTTGTCTGCAATGAAAAGCTTAGTTGAAGCCTAACACAAATACACTATATTGCCAAAAGTTTTGGGACACCTGCCTTTACATGCACATGAACTTTAATGATATCCCATTCTTAATCCGTAGGGTTTAATATGGAGTTGGCCCACCCTTTGCAGCTATAACAGCCTCAACTCTTCTAGGAAGGCTTTCCACAAGGTTTAGGGGTGTTTATGGGAATTTTTGACCATTCTTCTAGAAGCGCATTTGTGAGGTCAGGCAGTGATGTTGGCGAGAAGGCCTGGCTCGCAGTCTCCGCTCTAATTCATCCCAAAGGTGTTCTGTCGGGTTGAGGTCAGAACTCTGTGCCTCCACACCAAACTCATTCATCTATGTCTTTATGGACCTTGCTTTGTGCACTAGTGAGCAGTCATGTTGGAACAGGAAGGGGCC